>NC_140998.1:231047718-231068152 GCF_052327205.1 Somniosus microcephalus
ACATTCTTAATTGAAAGGAATGTTGCCGATGAATCCGACAGTGCAGGGCTTCTCTCAGAGCTCCACCGGGTAAGCCAGTGAGTTTAAGGCATTTTAAAAGGAAAGTTCGGGGAATATTTGACGTACAGGATGATTGCAGGGATAGAGGATTAGGTTTGGATTGATTCAGGGCTATAGGGAGAGAGTGGGACAGCGATATTAGTTTGGGATTCCCCTAGCCCACCAAGCCAAACTTCCCGTAAGGATCCCCCCTGCCCTAGCCCTGAACCAGCGTCATGCTCTAGTTTATCTCCGATCTCTCCACATGCCCTCTCTGAGCTCTTCTTGTCTATGAGACCCATCTCCTGTTCACTCAATCCTATTCCCATTAAACTGCTGACCACCCAACTTCCCTTCCTGGCCCCCATGTTAGCTGATATTGTTAACTGTTCCCTCTCCTCGGGTACTGTCCCCCTCCCCTTCAAATCTGCCGTCACCACCTCTCTTCTGAAATAAACAACCCTTGCGCCCTCCATCCTTGCAAACTACCGCCCCACCTCCAACATCCCTTTCCTCTCCAAAGTCCTTGAACGTGTTGTCGCCTCCCAAATCCGTGCCCATCTTTCCCGGAACACCATGTTTTGAATCCCTCCAATCAGGTTTCTGCCCCTGCCACAGTCACAAATGACATCCTTTGTGACTGTGACCATGGTAAACTATCCCTCCTCGTCCTTCTCAACCTGTCTGCAGCCTTTGACACGGTTGACCGCATCATCCTCCTTCAACGTCTCTCCTCCATTGTCCAGCTGAGTGGGACTGCACTCGCCTGGCTCCATTCTTATCTGTAGCCAGAGAATCACCTGCAACGGCTTCTCTCCCCACTCCCGCACCGTTACCTTTGGAGTCCCCCAAGGATCTATCCTTGGCCCCTTCCTATTTCTCATCTACATGCTGCCCCTCGGTGACATCATCCGAAATCAGGTTCCATATGTACGCTCAGCTCTACCTCACCACCCCTCCACTGTCTCTGATTGGTCGCGCTGCTTGTCCGACACCCAGCACTGGATGAGCAGAAATTTCCTCCAACTAAATATTGGGAAGACTGACGCCATTGTCTTCAGTCCCCGCCACAAACTCCGTTCCCGAGCCACCGACTCCATCTCTCTCCCTGCCAACTGTCTGAGGCTGAATCAGACCATTGCAACTTTGGTGTCCTATTTGACACTGAGATGAGCTTATAACCTCATACTCACTCCATCACCAAAACCAGCTACTTTCACCTTCATAACATCACCCATCTCCAACAACCACCCCGCCGCCCCACCCCCCCACCACCCACCCCCACCTCAGCTCATCTGCTGCTGAAACCCTCATCCATGCCTTTGTTATCTCTAGTCTGGACTATTCCAACGTTCTCCCATCTCCCACCCTCCATAAACTTCAGCTCACCCAAAATTTTAAAGTTCTCATCATTTTCAAATCTACACATGGCCTCGCCCCTTTCTCTCTCTGTATCCTCCTCCAGCCCCTTTGCTTCACTACCTCTCTCCTCCTTCAAGCTGCTCCTTAAAACCTACTTCTTGTACCGAGTTTTTGGTCACCTGCCCTAATATCTCCTTATGTGACTCGGTGTCAAATGTTTATGATAATGCTCCTGTGAAGTACTTTGGGATATTTTACTACGTTAAAGGCGCTACATAAATACAAAGTGTTGTTGGATTGATACAGGGCTATGGGGAGAGAGCAGGGCAGTGGGATTAGTTTGGGATTGATACAGGGTTATGGGGAGAGAGCGGAGCAGTGGGATTAGTTTGGGATTGATACAGGGTTATGGGGAGAGAGCGGAGCAGTGGGATTAGTTTGGGATTGATACAGGACTAAGGGGAGAGAACAGGGTATTATGTAATGAGAAAGGATTAATTAGCAATCTTGTTGTGTGAGGCCGCTTGGGTCGGAGCGATCATAATATGATAGAATTCTTCATTATGATGGAGAGTGAAGTAGTTGACTCAGAGACTAGAGTCCTGAATTTAAATAAAGGAGACTACGATGGTATGAGGCGTGAGTTGGGTAGGATTGATTGGGGAATGACACTCAAAGGGTTGACGGCGGATGGGCAATGGCAAACATTCAAAGATCGCATGGATGAACTACAGAATTTGTTCATCCCAGTTTGGCATAAAAATAAAACAAAAAAGGTGACTCAATCGTGGCTAACAAGGGAAATTAGGGATAGCATAAGATCCAAGGAGAGGACATATAAATTGGCCAGAAAAAGCAGTAAACCTGAGGATTGGGAGCAGTTTAGGATCCAACAAAGGAGGACAAAGGGATTAATTAAGAGGGGGAAAATAGAGTATGAGAGTAAGCTTTCAGGGAACATAAAACTGACTGTAAAAGCTTTTATAGATATGTGAAGAGAAAAAGATTGGTGAAGTCAAACGCAGGTCCCTTGCAATCAGAATCAGGGGAATTTATAATGGGGAACAAAGAAATGGCAGACCAATTAAATACATGCTTTGGTTCTGTCTTCACAAAGGAGGACACAAATAACCTCCCAGAGATGCCGGGGAACATAGGGTCTAATGAAAGGGAGGAACTGATAGAAATCAGTATTTGTAGGGAAATGGTGTTAGGGAAATTGATGGGATTGAGGGCCGATAAATCCCCAGGGCCTGATAATCTACATCCTAGGGTACTTAAGGAAGTGGCCCTAGAAATAGTAGATGCATTGCTGGTCATCTTCCAAAATTCAATAGACTCTGGAACAGTTCCCATGGATTGGAGGGTAGCTAATGTAACCCCAATATTCAAAAAAGGGTGGTAGAGAGAAAATGGGGAATTACAGACCGGTAAGCCTGACATCGGTAGTGGGGAAAATGCTAGAGTCCATTAAAGGATGTAATAGCAGAGCACTTGGAAAAAAGTGACCGGATCGGACAAAGTCAACATGGATTTACAAAAGGTAAATCGTGCTTGACTAATCTACTGGAATTTTTTGAGGATGTAACTGGTAAAATAGATAAGGGAGAACCAGTGGATGTGGTGTATTTGGATTTTCAAAAGGCTTTCGATAAAGTCCCGCATAAGAGATTAGCGTGTAAAATTAAGGCACATGGGATTGGGGGCAAGGTATTGACTTGGATAGAGAACTGGTTGGCAGACAGAAAGCAAAGAGTTGGAATAAATGGCTCTTTTTCCGAGTGGCAGGCAGTGACTAGTGGGGTACCGCAGGGATCGGTCCTTGGACCCCAGCTATTCACAATATATATTAATGATCTGGACAAGGGAACTAGATGTAATATCTCCAAGTTTGCAGATGACACAAAGCTGGGTGGGCGTGTGTGCTGTAAGGAGGATGCCGAGAAACTCCAGTATGATTTGGACAGGTTGGGTGATTGGGTAGAAGCATGGCAGATGCAATATAACGTGGATAAATGCGAGGTTATCCACTTTGGTGTCAAAAACAGGAAGGCAGATTATTATCTGAATGGCAATAGATTGGGAGAAGGGGAAGTGCAACGAGACCTGGGTGTCCTTGTGCACCAGTCGCTGAAGGTAAGCATGCAGGTGCAGCAGGCGGTTAAGAAGGCAAATGGTATGTTGGCCTTCGTAGCGAGAGGGTTTGAGTACAGGAATAAGGATGTCTTGCTGCAGTTGTACAGGGCCTTGGTGAGACCACATCTTGAGTATTGTGTGCAGTTTTGGTCGCCTTACCTGAGGAAGGATGTTCTTGCCATGGAAGGAGTGCAGCGAAGATTCACCAGGCTGATACCTGGGATGGCAGGAATGACGTATGAGGAGAGATTGGGTCGATTGGGCTTGTACTCGCTGGAGTTTAGAAGAATGGGAGGGGATCTCATCGAAACTTATAAAATTCTAACAGGACTAGACAGACTAGATGCAGGGAGGATGTTCCTGATGGTCGGGGAGTCCAGGACCAGGGGTCACAGTCTAAGAATAAGGGGTAAGCCATTTAGGACAGAGATGAGGAGGAATTCCTTCACCCAGAGAGTGGTGAACCTGTGGAATTCTCTGCCACAGAAGGCAGTAGAGGCCAATTCATTAAATATATTCAAGAAGGAGTTGGATATATTTCTTAAGGCTAAAGGGATCAAGGGATAAGGAGAGAAGGCAGGAACAGGGTACTGAGTTTGGATGATCAGCCATTATCTTATTGAATGGCGGAGCAGGCTCGAGGGGCCGAATGGCCTACTCCTGCTCCTGTCTTCTATGTTTCTATGTTTCTATTGATACAGGGCTATGGGGAGAGAGTGGGGCAGTGGGATTAGTTTGGGATTGATACAGAGCTATGGGGAGAGAGCGGAGCAGTGGGATTAGTTTGGGATTGATACAGGGCTATGGGGAGAGAGCGGAGCAGTGGGATTAGAACATAAGAACATAAGAACATAAGAAATAGGAGCAGGAGTAGGCCAATCGGCCCCTCGAGCCTGCTCCGCCATTCAATAAGATCATGGCTGATCTGATCCTAACCGCCAATCTACTATCACTGAACCATCTCCTGAATCTAACAGAATTAGGCACACGAAATAGGAGCAGGATCAGGCTACATGGCCCCTGGGCCCGCTCCGCTACCCACAGGGCCATGACCGATCCGAACCTAGACTCATGTCCAAATTCCTGCCCGCTCCCCGTAACCCTTTATTCCCTTTACTTCTAGGAAACTGTCTATTTCTGTTTTAAATTTATGTAATGATGTAGCTTCTACAGCTTTTTGGGGCAGCAAATTCCATGGACCTACCACCCTCTGAGTGAAGTAGTTCCTCCTCATCTCAGTTTTGAAAGAGCAGCCCCTTATTCTAAGACTATGCCCCCTAGTTCTAGTTTCACCCATCATCGGGAACATCCTCCCCGCATCCACCCGATCCAACCCCTTCACAATCTTATATGTTTCAATAAGATCGCCTCTCATTCTTCTGAACTCCAATGAGTAGAGTCCCAATCTACTCAACCTCTCCTCATATGTCCATCCCCTCATCCCCGGGATTAACCGAGTGAACCTTCTTTGTACTGACTCGAGAGCAAGTATGTCTTTTCTTAAGTATGGACACCAAAACTGTATGCAGTATTCCAGGTGCGGTCTCACCAATACCTTGTACAACTGAAGCAATACCTCCCTATTTTTATATTCTATCCCCCTAGCAATGAAAGCCAACATTCCATTGGCCTTCTTAATCACTTGCTGCACCTGCATACTAACCTTTTGAGTTTCGTGCACCAGGACCCTCAGATCCCTTTGTACTTCAGTACTTTCCAGTTTCTTGCCATTAAGATAATAACTTGCTCTACGATTTTTCCTCCCAAAGTGCATAACCTCACACTTTCCAGTATTATATTCCATCTGCCAAATCTCTGCCCACTTACTTAGCCTGTCTATGTCCCCTTGCAGGTTATATATGTCCTCCTCACTCACTACTTTCCCTCCCATCTTAGTATCATCTGCAAACTTTGATATGTTACACTCGGTCCCCTCCTCCAAATCGTTAATATAGATTGTAAAGAGTTGGGGACCCAGCACTGACCCCTGTGGAACACCACTAGTTACTGATTGCCAGTCCGAGAATGAACCATTTATCCCAACTCTCTGCTTTCTGTTAGATAGCCAATCCTCTATCCATGCCAGAACATTACCCCCAATCCCGTGATTTTTTATCTTAAGCAATAATCTTTTGTGTGGCACCTTGTCAAATGCCTTTTGGAAGTCTAAATACACTACGTCCACTGGTTCCCCTTTATCCACCCTATATGTTACTTCCTCAAAGAACTCCAGCAAATTTGTCAAACATGACTTCCCCTTCATAAAACCATGCTGACTTTGTCCTATTAAATTATGATTATCCAAATGTCCTGTTACTGTCTCCTTAATAATGGACTCCAATATTTTACCTACCACAGATGTTAGGTTAACCGGTCTATAGTTTCCAGCCTTCTGTCTACTGCCCTTTTTAAATAAGGGCGTTACATTAGCAGTTTTCCAGTCTGCCGGGACCTTTGCTGATTCCAGGGAGTTTTGGAAAATTATTACCAATGCATCCACAATCCCTACCGCCACTTCCCTCAAGACCCTAGGATGTAAGCCATCAGGTCCAGGTGATTTATCCGCCTTGAGTCCCATTATTTTACCGAGTACCACTTCCTTAGTGATTTTGATCGTGTTTAGCTCCTCCCCCCCTTTAGCCCCCAGTTTGTCCAGTGTTGGGATATTCTTAGTGTCTTCTACTGTAAAGACTGATACAAAATATTCATTCAGTGTTTTTGCCATCTCCATATTTCCCACCATTAATTTCCCGGTCTCATCCTCTAAGGGACCAACATTTACTTTAGCCACCCTTTTTCTTTTTATATAACTATAAAAACTCTTACTATCTGTTTTTATATTTTTTGCTAATTTACTTTCATAATCTATCTTCCCTTTCTTAATCAATCTTTTTGTTACTTTTTGCTGTCTTTTAAAGTTTTCCCAATCCTCTATCCTCCCACTAGATTTGGCTACCTTATATGCCCTTGTTTTTAGTCGAATACTATCCTTAATTTCTTTACTTAGCCACGGATGGCTGTCTTTTCTTTTACACCCTTTTCTTCTCAGTGGAATATATATTTTTTGGAAGTTGTAAAATAACTCCTTAAATGTACACCACTGATCATGTATCGTCTTACCCTTTAATCTATTTTCCCAATCCACTCTACTCAATTCCGCTCTCATACCTTCATAGTCTCCTTTATTCAAGCTTAGCACGCTTGTTTGAGATCCAACCTTCTCACTCTCTAATTGAATATGGAATTCAACCATGTTATGGTCACTCATTCCAAGGGGATCCTTTACTAGGACATTTTTAATTAATTCTGTCTCGTTACACAGGACCAGATCTAAGGTTGCTTGACCCTTGGTCGGTTCAGTTACATACTGCTCAAGAAACCCATCCCTAATACACTCAATGAATTCATCCTCAAGGCAGCCCTGCCCAATTTGATTTGTCCAATTAATATGATAGTTAAAATCCCCCATAATTATAGATGCTCCCTTATTACAAGCCTCAACTATTTCCTGATTGATACTCCGTCCAACAGAGTTGCAACTGTTCGGAGGCCTATAGACTACGCCCACTAGTGTTTTTTTCCCCTTATTATTCCTTACCTCCACCCAAACTGTTTCATTATCCTGATCTTTTGACCCAATATCATTTCTCTGTATTACAGTGATTCCTTCCTTTATTAACATAGCCACCCCACCTCCCCTTCCTTCCTGCCTGTCCTTCCTGATCGTTAAATAACCTGGTATGTTTAATTCCCAGGCATTGTCACCCTGCAGCCATGTTTCTGTAATGGCCACAAGATCATACCCATATGTAGTTATTTGTGCCATTAACTCGTCTATTTTGTTACGAATGCTACGTGCATTCAGATAACTTTCAAATATGTTTTGTGACACTTAGTTCCTGCTTTTGCCCTTTTTACTACTTTACCTTTTACTCCATACCTTCTGCCCCTTCCTGACACGCTCTGGTTTTTAATTTCCCCACTGCTACCTAAGTCTATGACCTTCTCTGTTGTCATTTTTATTATTTGCTCTCTAGGAACCTCCCCCCGCACTAGTTAGTTTAAAGCCCTCTCTACAGCCCTAGTTATATGATCCGCCAGGACTCTAGTCCCAGCACTGGCCAAGTGAAGCCCGTCCCAACGGAACAGCTCCCTCCTGCCCCAGTACTGGTGCCAGTGTCCCAGGAAGCAAAACCCATTTCTCCCACACCAGTCTTTGAGCCACGCATTTAGCTCTCTAATTTTATTTGTCCTAGCCAAATTCGCTCATGGCTCAGGATTATTACCCTTGAGGTTCTGTTTTTTAATTTGACCCCTAGCTGCTCATACTCCTTTAACAGAACCGGCTTCCTAGTCCTATCTACGTCGTTTGTACCAACATGGACCACGACAACTGGATCCACCCCCTCCCACTGCAAGTTTCTTTCCAGCCCAGAGGAGATGTCCTTAACCCTGGCACCGGGTAGGCAACACAGCCTTCGGGACTCTCGCTCTCGGCTGCAGAGAACTCTATCTATCCCCCTAATAATACTATCCCCTAGTGGGATTGATACAGGACTATGAAGAGAGAACGGGGCAGTGGCATTAGTTTTGGATTGATACAGGGCTGTGGGGAGAGAGCGCGGCATTGGGATTAGTTAGGGATTGATACAAGGCTATGGGGAGAGAGCAGGGCAGTGGGATTAGTTTGGGATTGATACAGAGCTATGGAGAGAGATCAGGACAGTGGGATTAGTTTGGGATGCAGGGCTATGGGGAGAGAGCGGGGCAGTGAGAATAGTTCAGGATTGATACAGGGCTATGAGGAGTGAGTGGGGCAGTGGGATTAGTTTGAAATTGATACAGGGCTATAGGGAGAGAGCGGGGCAGTGGGATTAGTTTGAAATTGATACAGGGCTATAGGGAGAGAGCGGGGCAGTGGGATTAGTTTGGAATTGATACAGGGCTATAGGGAGAGAGCGGGGCAGTGGGATTAGTTTGGAATTGATACTGGGCTATGGGGGGAGAGCGGGGCAGTGGGATTAGTTTGGAATTGATGCAGGGCTATGGGGAGAGAGTGGGGCAGTGGGATTAGTTTGAAATTGATACAGGGCTATAGGGAGAGAGCGGGGCAGTGGGATTAGTTTGAAATTGATACAGGGCTATAGGGAGAGAGCGGGGCAGTGGGATTAGTTTGGGATTGATACAGGGCTATGGGGAGAGAGCGGGGCAGTGGGATTAGTTTGGGATTGATACAGGGCTATGGGGGGAGAGCGGGACAGTGAGATTAGTTTGAAATTGGTCTAGCAAGGAACTGGCACAGATACAGAGGTCTCAGTAGCCTCCTTCTGTGCTGTAAAGGATTGTACTTTTAGATCAGCTCCTCTGAGAAGCAGAAATAATGCACTGTAATAGTATAACACTCCCGTCATTATAAAACTGGACATTTATTAGAATCTTTTAATTGGAACGTGGTAACAGGGAACTTCGAAAATCATAATATGATTAGGTCGAGTCAACATGGTTTTATGGTTGACAAATATATTCGAGTTTTGAGGGTATAACTAGCAGGGTAGTTAAGGGGGAACCAATGGATGTATTATCTTTGGTTTTATAAAAGGTATTCGATAAGGCAACACACAAGATGTTGTTACACAAGGTAAGGGCTCATGGGGTTGGGGGAATATAGTAGCATGGATTGAGGATTGGTTAATGGACAGAAAACAGAGAGTAGGAATAAACGGGTCATTTTTGGGTTGGCGGGGGTAACTAGTGGGGTGCCGCAAGGATCAGTGCTGGGGCCTCAGCTACTTACAATCTATATCAATGACCTAGATGAAGGGACCGAGTGTAATGTATCCAAGTTTGCTGATGATACAAAGCTAGGTGGGACAGTAAGCTGTGAGGAGGATGCAAAGAGGCTGCAAAGGGATATAGACCGGTTCAGTGAGTGGGCAAGAAGGTGGCAGATGGAGGATAATGTAGGAAAATGTGAAATCGTCCACTTTGGTAGGAGGAATAGAAAACCAGAATATTTTTTAAGAGGTGAGAGATTGGGAAATGTTGGTATCAGAGGGATTTGGGGGCCCTTGTACACGAATCACAGAAAGTTAACATGCAGGTACAGCAAGCAATGAGGAAGGCAAATGGTATGTTGTCCTTTATTGCAAGGGGGTTGGAGTGTAAGAGTAAGGAAGTCTTGCTGCAATTATATAAGGCTTGGATGATTCCACACCTCCTCACCTATACTTGCCTTAGAGGCAGTGCAACTAGATTGATTCCTGGGTTGTCCTATGAGGAGAGATTGAGTAGATTGGGCCCGTACTCTTTGGAGTTTAGAAGCATGAGAGGTGATCTCATTGAAACATATAAAATTATTAGAGGGCTTGACAGGGTAGATGCTGAGAGGATGTTTCCCCCTGGCTGGAGTGTCTAGAACTAGGGGTCACAGTCTCAGGATAAGGGGTCGGCCATTTAGGACTGAGATGAGGAGGAATTTCTTCACCCAGAGGATAGTGAATCTTTGGAATTCTCTGCCCCAGAGGGCTGTGGATACTCAGTCAATGATTATATTTAAGTCTGAGATCGATAGATTTTTGGGTACTAGGGAATCAAGTGATATGGGGATAGGGCGGGAAAGTGGAGTTGAGGTAGAAGATCAGCCACGATCTCATTGACTGGCTCAAGGGGAAGCTTGGCCTACTCCTGCTCCTGTATGTTATGTTCTTATGGCATCATGTAACTAACAGTGAGCAAATCCACGGGAGATCTACAGTATATTCTAGTAAGGGTCCCAAGAGTGTCGATCCCACCTTGAACACACTTTCCAATTTGATAAAATTCTTATTGAGAGCTCTTCTCTGTACTGTATCTGGTAGCTGTGACTTGTTCTTAGTCATTAATCATCAGTGTGAGGCCTTGCCAGAAGCTCCCTGGATATCGGAGTGAACAATCTATGTCAGCCACACTCCCCTTCATCAAATCCTTGTCACAGTTTGGTTTTGAAATGCTGCCGGAGAGAATCACTTCAGTCTTTGCGAGCACTGTTTGCGACCGGACACTCCTGGGATGGCCATGGTTAGGCTCACTGGGTCACTGCCCTAGTCCGTCCTGGGAGCTGGACAATGGGGAGGGGGCTGGACTTTGCTGACAGCAGCAGCCCTTAATCAGCTGCTGTTACAATTTGTGACCCCTTAAAGGTAAGTGGTTGCATAGGGGGGTAAAAGTTGTTGCAGCCTTTCCAAAAGCTGTAACGGGCACCGCGGGGTTATGCCAGCTGAAAAACTGGAGGAATGTGGTGAAAAGACGAGACACGCCTTGCTTCAGCTGTGGATAGTGCAAGGTGCGATGGATTTGTTTCACGGTCTCCTCAAACTGCACCGACAATGTCACCATATTTGTTAATCACAGCCTTACACTGACTGGGCTCATTCAGTGATTGGTCAATACTCTCATCACATACTTTACATTCGCGACCTTGGGAATGCTCATCCTTTCATTGTGTCGACATTAACCGGTCTCGTCTGTACATTGTCTCACGCCTGTACATTGTCTCTCACCTGTACACTGTCTCACGTCTGTACATTGTCTCACGCCTGTACATTGTCTCTCACCTGTACACTGTCTCACGCCTGTACATTGTCTCTCACCTGTACACTGTCTCACGCCTGTACATTGTCTCACGCCTGTACACTGTCTCTCGCCTGTACACTGTCTCACGCCTGTACATTGTCTCTCACCTGTACACTGTCTCACGCCTGTACATTGTCTCTCGCCTGTACATTGTCTCACGCCTGTACATTGTCTCTCACGCCTGTACATTGTCTCTCGCCTGTACATTGTCTCTCGCCTGTACATTGTCTCTCGCCTGTACATTGTCTCTCACCTGTACATTGTCTCTCGCCTGTACATTGTCTCTCACCTGTACATTGTCTCTCACCTGTACATTGTGTCTCGCCTGTACATTGTCTCTCACCTGTACATTGTCTCACGCCTGTACATTGTCTCTCACCTGTACATTGTGTCTCGCCTGTACATTGTCTCACGCCTGTACATTGTCTCTCGCCTGTACATTGTCTCTCGCCTGGATAGTGTCTCTCGCCTGTACACTGTCTCACGCCTGTACATTGTCTCTCACCTGTACATTGTCTCACGCCTGTACATTGTCTCTCGCCTGTACATTGTCTCTCGCCTGGATAGTGTCTCTCGCCTGTACACTGTCTCACGCCTGTACATTGTCTCTCACCTGTACATTGTGTCTCGCCTGTACATTGTCTCTCGCCTGGATAGTGTCTCTCGCCTGCACATTGTCTCTCACCTGTACATTGTCTCTCACCTGTACACTGTCTCACGCCTGTACATTGTCTCTCACCTGTACATTGTCTCTCGCCTGTACATTGTCTCTCGCCTGGATAGTGTCTCTCGCCTGTACACTGTCTCACGCCTGTACATTGTCTCTCACCTGTACATTGTGTCTCGCCTGTACATTGTCTCTCGCCTGGATAGTGTCTCTCACCTGCACATTGTCTCTCACCTGTACATTGTCTCTCACCTGTACAGTGTCTCTCGCCTGTACACTGTCTCACGCCTGTACATTGTCTCTCGCCTGTACATTGTCTCTCACCTGTACACTGTCTCTCACCTGTACAGTGTCTCTCGCCTGTACACTGTCTCACGCCTGTACATTGTCTCTCGCCTGTACATTGTCTCTCACCTGTACACTGTCTCTCACCTGTACATTGTCTCTCGCCTGTACATTGTCTCTCGCCTGTACATTGTCTCTCACCTGTACATTGTCTCTCGCCTGTACATTGTCTCTCACCTGTACATTGTGTCTCGCCTGTACATTGTCTCTCGCCTGGATAGTGTCTCTCGCCTGCACATTGTCTCTCACCTGTACATTGTCTCTCACCTGTACAGTGTCTCTCGCCTGTACACTGTCTCTCGCCTGTACATTGTCTCTCACCTGTACTGTGTCTCTCACCTGTACATTGTCTCTCACTTGTACAGTGTCTCTCACCTGTACATTGTCTCTCACCTGTACTGTGTCTCTCACCTGTACATTGACTCTCGCCTGTACAGTGTCTCTCGCCTGTACAGTGTCTCTCGCCTGTACACTGTCTCACGCCTGTACATTGTCTCTCGCCTGTACATTGTCTCTCACCTGTACACTGTCTCACGCCTGTACATTGTCTCTCACCTGTACATTGTCTCTCACCTGTACACTGTCTCACGCCTGTACATTGTCTCTCACCTGTACATTGTCTCTCGCCTGTACATTGTCTCTCGCCTGGATAGTGTCTCTCGCCTGCACATTGTCTCTCACCTGTACATTGTCTCTCACCTGTACAGTGTCTCTCGCCGGTACACTGTCTCTCGCCTGTACATTGTCTCTCACCTGTACTGTGTCTCTCACCTGTACATTGTCTCTCGCCTGTACATTGTCTCTCGCCTGTACATTGTCTCTCACCTGTACATTGTCTCTCGCCTGTACATTGTCTCTCGCCTGGATAGTGTCTCTCGCCTGTACACTGTCTCTCGCCTGTACATTGTCTCTCGCCTGTACATTGTCTCTCACCTGTACAGTGTCTCTCGCCTGCACATTGTCTCTCACCTGTACTGTGTCTCTCACCTGTACATTGTCTCTCGCCTGTACATTGTCTCTCACCTGTACAGTGTCTCTCGCCTGTACACTGTCTCTCGCCTGT
Organism: Somniosus microcephalus; assembly: GCF_052327205.1. NCBI lineage: Eukaryota > Metazoa > Chordata > Chondrichthyes > Squaliformes > Somniosidae > Somniosus > Somniosus microcephalus. Next base: position 231,060,942 of record NC_140998.1, read on the forward strand.
ACATTGTCTCTCACCTGTACTGTGTCTCTCACCTGTACATTGTCTCTCGCCTGTACAGTGTCTCTCACCTGTATATGTCTCTTGCCTGTACATTGTCTCTCACCTGTACATTGTCTCTCGCCTGTACATTGTGTCTCTCACCTGTACATTGTCTCTCACCTGTACATTGTCTCCCGCCTGTACATTGTCTCTCACCTGTACATTGTCTCTCGCCTGTACATTGTGTCTCTCACCTGTACATTGTCTCTCACCTGTACATTGTCTCTCGCCTGTATATTGTCATCCACCTGTATAGTGTCTCTCGTCTGTACATTGTCTCTCACTTGTACAATGTCTCTCGCCTGTACATTGTCTCTCACCTGTACATTGACTCTCGCCTGTACAGCGTCTCTCGCCTGTACAGTGTCTCTCGCCTGTACATTGTCTCTCACCTGTACATTGTCTCTCGCCTGTACATTGTCTCTCACCTGTACATTGTCTCTCGCCTGTATATTGTCATCCACCTGTATAGTGTCTCTCGTCTGTACATTGTCTCTCACCTGTACATTGACTCTCGCCTGTACAGCGTCTCTCGCCTGTACAGTGTCTTTCGCCTGTACAGTGTCTCTCACCTGTACATTGTCTCTCGCCTGTACATTGTCTCTCACCTGTACTGTGTCTCTCACCTGTACATTGACTCTCGCCTGTACAGTGTCTCTCGCCTGTACAGTGTCTCTCACTTGTACAGTGTCTCTCACCTGTACATTGTCTCTCACCTGTACTGTGTCTCTCACCTGTACATTGACTCTCGCCTGTACAGTGTCTCTCGCCTGTACAGTGTCTCTCGCCTGTACAGTGTCTCTCGCCTGTACTGTGTCTCTCACCTGTACATTGTCTCTCACCTGTACATTGTCTCTTACCTGTACAGTGTCTCTCACCTGTACTTTGTTTCTCACCTGTACAGTGTCTCTCACCTTCACAATGCCCCTCACCTGTACTTTGTCTCTCACCTGTACTGTGTCTCTCACCTGTACATTGTCTCTCACCTGTACAACGTCTATCACCTGTACATTGTCGCTCACCTGTTCAGTGTCTCTCACCTGTACAACGTCTATCACCTGTACATTGTCTCTCACCTGTGCCATGTACCTCACCTGTACAGTGTCTCTCACCTGTACATTGTCTCTCACCTGTACCATGTACCTCACCTGTACAGTGTCTCTCACCTGTACATTGTCTCTCACCTGTATGTATCTCTCACCTGTACATTGTCTCTCACCTGTATGTATCTCTCACCTGTACATTGTCTCTCACCTGTATGTGTCTCTCACCTGTACATTGTCTCTCACCTGTATGTGTCTCTCACCTGTACATTCTCTCTCACCTGTATGTGTCTCACCTGTACATTGTCTCTCACCTGTATATGTCTCTCACCTGTACAGTGTCTCTCACCCATACATTGTCTCTCACCTGTACAGTGTCTCTCACTTGTACATTGTTTCTTGCCTGTAGAATCATAAAATCCTACAGCACAGAAGGAGGCATGAGAGGAAAGCCTGACTTGTCTTCTGCTTTTCGTGTCTGAGTATTATATACGAGAAATACTTCTGCAAGGAAATAAGATACATTAATGATATCAGCCATAGTGATTAAGGTGTAACTTTAGGGGCTAGGTTAATAAACATAGGTAGAAGGATCCATTAACTATAGTATAGAAAGATAACGGTTTATAAAGCCTATTCTTCAAAGGGTATGAGAACAATTGTGTCAGGAAGTCTTGTTTTAGGGAAGTAGCTTTGGTGTAAACAACTACGACCGTTTACAAGAATAGACTGTCTTCAAGGGAATCAGGACTAGATTCATCATGAGGTCTTATCTGTGACATGTACCTTTGATGTAGGCAAAATATGGTGCATAATGGAGCATGGTTTTCAACAGGTCTTCAGAGGGCTTGAAAGATTGAACTAGAAACTGAAAAGCCACTCTCTGTGTCTAGTTGGGCCATCAAGTGTCTCGTACTTCCTCGAAACGTGTCATCATGAACCATAGAAAGAAGGAGGTTGAATGCTAACAGTAGGGTCAGAGATGGGCAATGTTACGGAGGTGGAAGTAGGCGGTCTTGGTAATGGGGCAGATATGGGGTCGGAAGCTCAGCTCAGAGGCAAATAGGATGCCGATATTGTGAACAGTCTGGTTCAGCCTCAGACAGTTGCCAGGGAGAGGGATGGAGTCGGTGGCTCGGGAACGGAGTTTGTGGTGGGGACCGAGGACAATGGCTTCAGTCTTCCCAATATTTAGTTGGAGGAAATTTCTGCCCTTCCGGTACTAGATTTTGGACAGGCAGCATGATCAATCAGAGACATTGGAGGGATCGAGTGAGGTGGTGGTGAGGTAGAGCTGGGTGTCATCAGCATATATTTGGAACCTGATGTTGTGTTTTTGGATGGTGTCACTAAGAGACAGCATGTAGATGAGAAATAGGAGGGCGCCAAGGGTAGATCCTTGGGGACACCAGAGGTAATGATGCGGGAATGGGAAGAGAAGCCATTGCAGGTGATTCTCTGGCTACGACTGGATAGATAAGAATGGAACCAGGTGAGTGCAGTCCCACCCAGCTGGACGACGGAGGAGAGGCGTTGGAGGAGGATGGAGTGGTCAACCGTGTCAAAGGCTGCAGAGAGAAGAATGAGGAGGGATAATTTACCACGGTCACAGTCGCATAGGATGTCATTTGTGACGTTGATAAGGGCTGTTTCAGTGCTGTGGCGTCATAGTACAGTGTATGCAACATAATGGAAAACAATAGCACTCCCGGCTCTGAGTCAGAAGGTTGTGAGTTCAAGTCCCACTCCAGAGACTTCAGCACAAAAATTTGTCTGACACTCCAGTGCAGTGCTGAGGGAGTGCTGCACTGTCAGAGGTGCCGTCTTTCGGATGAGACATGAAAGCCGATAAATCCCCAGTGCCTGATAATCTGCATCCCAGAGTACTAAAAGAGGTAGCCATGGAAATAGTGGATGCATTGATTGTCATCTGCCAACATTCTATCGATTATGGAACAGTTCCTGCAGATTGGAGGGTGGCAAATGTAACCCCACTATTTAAAAAAGGAGGGAGAGAGAAAACAGGGACCTACAGACCGGTTAGCCTAACATCAGTAGTAGGGAAAATGCTAGAGTCTATTATAAAGGATGTGATAACAGGACACTTAGAAAATATCAACGGGATTAGACAAAGTCAACATGGATTTATGAAAGGGAAATCGTGTTTGACAAACCTACTGGAGTTTTTTGAGGATGTAACTGGTAGAATAGATAAGGGAGAACCAGTGGATGTGGTGTATTTGGATTTTCAGAAGGCCTTTGATAAAGTCCCACATAAGAGGTTAGTGTGCAAAATTAAAGCACTTGGGATTGGGGGTAATATACTGGCATGGATTGAAAATTGGTTAACAGACAGGAAGCAGAGAGTAGGAATAAATGGGTCTTTTTCGGGGTGGCAGGCGGTGACTAGTGGGGTACCGCAGGGGTCAGTGCTTGGGCCCCAGCTATTCACAATATATATCAATGATTTGGATGAGGGAACCAAATGTAATATTTCCAAGTTTGCTGACGACACGAAACTAGGTGGGATTGTGAGTTGTGAGGAGGATGCAAAGAGGCTTTAAGGCGATTTAGACAAGTTGAGTGAGTGGGCAAATACATGGCAGATGCAGTATAATGTGGATAAATGTGAAGTTATCCACTTCGGTAGGAAAAACAGAAAGGTAGAGTATTATTTAAATGGTGATAGATTGGGAAATGTTGATGTACAAAGGGACCTGGGTGTCCTTGTACACCAGTCACTGAAAGCAAACATGCAGGTGCAGCAAGCAGTTAGGAAGACAAATGGTATGTTGGCCTTCATTGCAAGAGGATTTGAGTACAGGAGCAAGGATGTCTTACTACAGTTATACAGGGCCTTGGTGAGACCACACCTGGAGTACTGTGTGCAGTTTTGGTCTCCTTACCTAAGAAAGGATATACTTGCCATAGAGGGAGTGCAGCGGAGGTTCACCAGACTGATTCCTGGGATGGCAGGACTGTCGTATGAGGAGAGATTGGGTCGACTAGGCCTGTATTCACTAGAGTTTAGAAGAATGAGAGGGGATCTCATTGAAACGTATAAAATTCTGACAGGGCTAGACAGACTGGATGCAGGGAGGATGTTTCCCCTGGCTGGGGGGTCTAGAACGAGGGGTCACAGTCTCAGGATACTGGGTAGGACATTTAGGACTGAGATGAGGAGAAATTTCTTCACTCAGAGTGTGGTGAACCTGTGGAATTCTCTACCACAGAAGGCTGTGGAGGCCAAGTCACTGAATATATTTAAGAAGGAGATAGATAGATTTCTAGACACAAAAGGCATCAAGGGGTATGGGGAGAGAGCGGGAATATGGTATTGAGATAGAGGATCAGCCATGATCATATTGAATGGCGGAGCAGGCTCGAAGGGCCGAATGGCCGACTCCTGCTCCTATTTTTCTATATTTCCTATGTTTCTAAACCGAGATCCTGTCTGCTCTCGCAGGTGGACGTAAAAGATCCCGTGGCTCTATTTTGAAGAAGAGCAGGGGAGTTATCCCCGGTGTCCTGGGGCCAATATTTATCCCTCAATTAACATCACTAAAAACAGATTATCTGGTCATTATCACATTGCTGTTTGTGGGAGCTTGCTGTGCACAAATTGCCTGCCGCGTTTCCTACATTACAACAGCGACTCCACTTCAAAAGTACTTCATTGGCTGTAAAGAGCTTTGGGATGTTTTGAGGTTGTGAAAGGCGCTATAGAAATGCAAGTCCTCCTTTCAATACTCTGTGCACATCACAGTACAGTGTGTCGAGGTAGCCATGTCGCTGTGTATTTTGGGACAGATTCCTGAAGTGGTTCGGGTGTTGGGAGACCCTTATGCTGTTACATTAACTGCTAAAAGTGCCACCTTGTTACTGGGCAACACTCATTAATGGCCCGGCATTTGTATTCAGCTTCCCCACGTGTGGGAGTACATCTGAAAGGGAGTTGTTAGCAATGATCACAGCCTGTCAGTGCTAATGCGCTCTCACTGAATCATCGTAGCTGGTTAACTCTTGCACTGATGTCTCTACTCTCTCTCTTATTCATTACTTTTTCTTTGCATCCTTCACGTTACCATGACAACTGATACACTATACATCAGTCGCACTGCAGCAGAGGAGAGCAGGGGATGGAAAGTGCTAGAAAGAGGGGGCAGCAAACTGCTGACGAATCAGCCTCATGTACAAAATAGCGCTGGAGAAGGTGGGCCAGTGCGATGGACGGATCCATGGGGGTGGTCGTGGGGGTGGGCCAGTGTGATGGACGAGTCCATGGTGGTGTTCCTGGGGGTGGGCCAGTGCGATGGACGGATCCATGGGGGTGGTCGTGGGGGGTGGGCCAGTGTGATGGACGAGTCCATGGTGGTGTTCCTGGGGGTGGGCCAGTGTGATGGACGGGTCCATGGTGGTGTTCCTGGGGGGTGGGCCAGTGTGATGGACGGGTCCATGGGGGTGTTCCTGGGGGTGGGCCAGTGTGATGGACGGGTCCATGGGGGTGTTCCTGGGAGGTGGGCCAGTGTGATGGACGGGTCCATGGGGGTGTTCCTGGGAGGTGGGCCAGTGTGATGGACGGGTCCATGGGGGTGTTCCTGGGAGGTGGGCCAGTGTGATGGACGGGTCCATGGGGGTGTTCCTGGGGGTGGGCCAGTGTGATGGATGGGTCCATGGTGGTGTTCCTGGGGGGTGGGCCAGTGTGATGGATGGGTCCATGGGGTGTTCCTGGGAGGTGGGCCAGTGTGATGGACGGGTCCATGGGGGTGTTCTGGGGGTGGGCCAGTGTGATGGACGGGTCCATGGTGGTGTTCCTGGGGGGTGGGCCAGTGTGATTGGATGGGTCCATGGGGGTGTTCCTGGGGGTGGGCTAGTGTGATGGACGGGTCCATGGGGGGTGTTCCTGGGGGTGGGCCAGTTGTGATGGACGGGTCCATGGTGGTGTTCCTGGGGGTGGGCCAGTGTGATGGACGGGTCCATGGGGGTGTTCCTGGGGGGTGGGCCAGTGTGATGGACGGGTCCATGGTGGTGTTCCTGGGCGGGGTGGGCCAGTGTGATGGACGGGTCCATGGGGGTGTTCCTGGGGTGGGCCAGTGTGATGGACGGGTCCATGGGGGTGTTCCTGGGGGTGGGCCAGTGTGATGGATGGGTCCATGGGGGTGTTCCTGGGGGGTGGGCCAGTGTGATGGATGGATCCATGGTGGTGTTCCTGGGGGTGGGCCAGTGTGATGGACGGGTCCATGGGGGTGTTCCTGGGGGTGGGCCAGTGTGATGGACGGGTCCATGGTGGTGTTCCTGGGGGGTGGGCCAGTGTGATGGATGGGTCCCATGGGGGTGTTCCTGGGGGTGGGCTAGTGTGATGGACGGGTCCATGGGGGTGTTCCTGGGGGGTGGGCCAGTGTGATGGATGGGTCCATGGGGGTGTTCCTGGGGGGTGGGCAGTGTGATGGATGGGTCCATGGGGGTGTTCCTGGGGGTGGGCTAGTGTGATGGACGGGTCCATGGGGGTGTTCCTGGGGGGTGGGCCAGTGTGATGGACGGGTCCATGGGGGTGTCGTGGGGGTGGGCCAGTGTGATGGACGGGTCCATGGGGGTGTTCCTGGGGGTGGGCCAGTGTGATGGACGGGTCCATGGGGGTGGTCGTGGGGGTGGGCAGTGTGATGGACGGGTCCATGGGGTGTTCCTGGGGGTGGGCCAGTGTGATGGACGGGTCCATGGGTGGTGTTTCTGGGGGTGGGCCAGTGTGATGGACGGGATCCATGGTGGTGTTCCTGGGGGTGGGCCAGTGTGATGGACGGGTCCATGGGGGTGTTCCTGGGGGGTGGGCCTGTGTGATGGACGGATCCATGGTGGTGTTCCTGGGGGTGGCCAGTGTGATGGACGGGTCCATGGGGGTGTTCCTGGGGTTGGGCCAGTGTGATGGACGGGTCCATGGGGGTGTTCCTGGGGGTGGGCCAGTGTGATGGACGGGTCCATGGGGGTGGTCGTGGGGGTGGGGCCAGTGTGATGGACGGGTCCATGGGGTGTTCCTGGGGGTGGGCCAGTGTGATGGCCGGTCCATGGGCGGTGTTCCCTGGGGGTGGGCCAGTGTGTGAGGTCTGGGGGCGACGGGTCCATGGTGGTGTTCCT
>NC_140998.1:231068652-231092011 GCF_052327205.1 Somniosus microcephalus
CCCCAGGAACACCCCCATGGACCCATCCATCACACTGGCCCACCCCCAGGAACACCCCCATGGACTCATACATCACACTGGCCCACCCCCACGACCACCCCCATGGATCCGTCCATCACACTGGCCCACCCCCACGACCACCCCCATGGACCCGTCCATCACACTGGCCCACCCCCCAGGAACACCCCCATGGACCCATCCATCACACTGGCCCACCCCCAGGAACACCCCCATGGACTCATACATCACACTGGCCCACCCCCACGACCACCCCCATGGATCCGTCCATCACACTGGCCCACCCCCACGACCACCCCCATGGACCCGTCCATCACACTGGCCCACCCCCCAGGAACACCCCCATGGACTCATACATCACACTGGCCCACCCCCACGACCACCCCCATGGATCCGTCCATCACACTGGCCCACCCCCACGACCACCCCCATGGACCCGTCCATCACACTGGCCCACCCCCCAGGAACACCCCCATGGACCCATCCATCACACTGGCCCACCCCCAGGACCACCCCCATGGACCCGTCCATCACACTGGCCCCACCCCCACGACCACCCCCATGGATCCGTCCATCACACTGGCCCACCCCCCAGGAACACCCCCATGGACCCGTCCATCACACAGGCCCACCCCCAGGAACACCCCCATGGACCCGTCCATCACACTGGCCCACCCCCAGGAACACCCCCATGGACCCGTCCATCACACTGGCCCACCCCCAGGAACACCACCATGGACCCGTCCATCACACTGGCCCACCCCCAGGAACACCCCCATGGACCCGTCCATCACACTGGCCCACCCCCACGACCACCCCCATGGACCCGTCCATCACACTGGCCCACCCCCAGGAACACCCCCATGGACCCGTCCATCACACTGGCCCACCCCCACGACCACCCCCATGGACCCGTCCATCACACTGGCCCACCCCCAGGAACACCCCCATGGACCCGTCCATCACACTGGCCCACCCCCACGACCACCCCCATGGACCCGTCCATCACACTGGCCCACCCCCCAGGAACACCCCCATGGACCCGTCCATCACACTAGCCCACCCCCAGGAACACCCCCATGGACCCATCCATCACACTGGCCCACCCCCCAGGAACACCCCCATGGACCCGTCCATCACACTAGCCCACCCCCAGGAACACCCCCATGGACCCATCCATCACACTGGCCCACCCCCCAGGAACACCACCATGGACCCGTCCATCACACTGGCCCACCCCCAGGAACACCCCCATGGACCCGTCCATCACACTGGCCCACCCCCAGGAACACCACCATGGATCCGTCCATCACACTGGCCCACCCCCCAGGAACACCCCCATGGACCCATCCATCACACTGGCCCACCCCCAGGAACACCCCCATGGACCCGTCCATCACACTGGCCCACCCCCAGGAACACCACCATGGATCCGTCCATCACACTGGCCCACCCCCCCAGGAACACCACCATGGACCCGTCCATCACACTGGCCCACCCCCCAGGAACACCCCCATGGACCCGTCCATCACACTGGCCCACCCCCAGGAACACCACCATGGACCCGTCCATCACACTGGCCCACCCCCCAGGAACACCCCCATGGACCCGTCCATCACACTGGCCCACCCCCAGGAACACCACCATGGACCCGTCCATCACACTGGCCCACCCCCAGGAACACCCCCATGGACCCGTCCATCACACTGGCCCACCCCCAGGAACACCACCATGGACCCGTCCATCACACTGGCCCACCCCCAGGAACACCCCCATGGACCCGTCCATCACACTGGCCCACCCCCCAGGAACACCCCCATGGACCCGTCCATCACACTGGCCCACCCCCAGGAACACCACCATGGACCCGTCCATCACACTGGCCCACCCCCAGGAACACCCCCATGGACCCGTCCATCACACTGGCCCACCCCCAGGAACACCCCCATGGATCCGTCCATCGCACTGGCCCACCTTCTCCAGCGCTATTTTGTACATGAGGCTGATTCGTCAGCAGTTTGCTGCCCCCCTCTTTCTAGCACTTTCCATCCCCCTGCTCTCCTCTGCTGCAGTGCGACTGATGTATAGTGTATCAGTTGTCATGGTAACGTGAAGGATGCAAAGAAAAAGTAATGAATAAGAGAGAGAGTAGAGACATCAGTGCAAGAGTTAACCAGCTACGATGATTCAGTGAGAGCGCATTAGCACTGACAGGCTGTGATCATTGCTAACAACTCCCTTTCAGATGTACTCCCACACGTGGGGAAGCTGAATACAAATGCCGGGCCATTAATGAGTGTCGCCCAGTAACAAGGTGGCACTTTTAGCAGTTATGTAACAGGCATAAGGGTCTCCCAACACCCGAACCACTTCAGGAATCTGTCCCAAAATACCACAGCGACATGGCTACCTCGACACACTGTACTGTGATGTGTACAGAGTATTGAAAGGAGGACTTGCATTTCTATAGCGCCTTTCACAACCTCAAAACATCCCAAAGCTCTTTACAGCCAATGAAGTACTTTTGAAGTGGAGTCGCTGTTGTAATGTAGGAAACGCGGCAGGCAATTTGTGCACAGCAAGCTCCCACAAACAGCAATGTGATAATGACCAGATAATCTGTTTTTAGTGATGTTAATTGAGGGATAAATATTGGCCCCAGGACACCGGGGATAACTCCCCTGCTCTTCTTCAAAATAGAGCCACGGGATCTTTTACGTCCACCTGCGAGAGCAGACAGGATCTCGGTTTAGAAACATAGGAAATATAGAAAAATAGGAGCAGGAGTCGGCCATTCGGCCCTTCGAGCCTGCTCCGCCATTCAATATGATCATGGCTGATCCTCTATCTCAATACCATATTCCCGCTCTCTCCCCATACCCCTTGATGCCTTTTGTGTCTAGAAATCTATCTCCTTCTTAAATATATTCAGTGACTTGGCCTCCACAGCCTTCTGTGGTAGAGAATTCCACAGGTTCACCACCCTCTGAGTGAAGAAATTTCTCCTCATCTCAGTCCTAAATGTCCTACCCAGTATCCTGAGACTGTGACCCCTCGTTCTAGACCCCCCAGCCAGGGGAAACATCCTCCCTGCATCCAGTCTGTCTAGCCCTGTCAGAATTTTATACGTTTCAATGAGATCCCCTCTCATTCTTCTAAACTCTAGTGAATACAGGCCTAGTCGACCCAATCTCTCCTCATACGACAGTCCTGCCATCCCAGGAATCAGTCTGGTGAACCTCCGCTGCACTCCCTCTATGGCAAGTATATCCTTTCTTAGGTAAGGAGACCAAAACTGCACACAGTACTCCAGGTGTGGTCTCACCAAGGCCCTGTATAACTGTAGTAAGACATCCTTGCTCCTGTACTCAAATCCTCTTGCAATGAAGGCCAACATACCATTTGTCTTCCTAACTGCTTGCTGCACCTGCATGTTTGCTTTCAGTGACTGGTGTACAAGGACACCCAGGTCCCTTTGTACATCAACATTTCCCAATCTATCACCATTTAAATAATACTCTACCTTTCTGTTTTTCCTACCGAAGTGGATAACTTCACATTTATCCACATTATACTGCATCTGCCATGTATTTGCCCACTCACTCAACTTGTCTAAATCGCCTTAAAGCCTCTTTGCATCCTCCTCACAACTCACAATCCCACCTAGTTTCGTGTCGTCAGCAAACTTGGAAATATTACATTTGGTTCCCTCATCCAAATCATTGATATATATTGTGAATAGCTGGGGCCCAAGCACTGACCCCTGCGGTACCCCACTAGTCACCGCCTGCCACCCCGAAAAAGACCCATTTATTCCTACTCTCTGCTTCCTGTCTGTTAACCAATTTTCAATCCATGCCAGTATATTACCCCCAATCCCAAGTGCTTTAATTTTGCACACTAACCTCTTATGTGGGACTTTATCAAAGGCCTTCTGAAAATCCAAATACACCACATCCACTGGTTCTCCCTTATCTATTCTACCAGTTACATCCTCAAAAAACTCCAGTAGGTTTGTCAAACACGATTTCCCTTTCATAAATCCATGTTGACTTTGTCTAATCCCGTTGATATTTTCTAAGTGTCCTGTTATCACATCCTTTATAATAGACTCTAGCATTTTCCCTACTACTGATGTTAGGCTAACCGGTCTGTAGGTCCCTGTTTTCTCTCTCCCTCCTTTTTTAAATAGTGGGGTTACATTTGCCACCCTCCAATCTGCAGGAACTGTTCCATAATCGATAGAATGTTGGCAGATGACAATCAATGCATCCACTATTTCCATGGCTACCTCTTTTAGTACTCTGGGATGCAGATTATCAGGCACTGGGGATTTATCGGCTTTCATGTCTTATCCGAAAGACGGCACCTCTGACAGTGCAGCACTCCCTCAGCACTGCACTGGAGTGTCAGACAAATTTTTGTGCTGAAGTCTCTGGAGTGGGACTTGAACTCACAACCTTCTGACTCAGAGCCGGGAGTGCTATTGTTTTCCATTATGTTGCATACACTGTACTATGACGCCACAGCACTGAAACAGCCCTTATCAACGTCACAAATGACATCCTATGCGACTGTGACCGTGGTAAATTATCCCTCCTCATTCTTCTCTCTGCAGCCTTTGACACGGTTGACCACTCCATCCTCCTCCAACGCCTCTCCTCCGTCGTCCAGCTGGGTGGGACTGCACTCACCTGGTTCCATTCTTATCTATCCAGTCGTAGCCAGAGAATCACCTGCAATGGCTTCTCTTCCCATTCCCGCATCATTACCTCTGGTGTCCCCAAGGATCTACCCTTGGCGCCCTCCTATTTCTCATCTACATGCTGTCTCTTAGTGACACCATCCAAAAACACAACATCAGGTTCCAAATATATGCTGATGACACCCAGCTCTACCTCACCACCACCTCACTCGATCCCTCCAATGTCTCTGATTGATCATGCTGCCTGTCCAAAATCTAGTACCGGAAGGGCAGAAATTTCCTCCAACTAAATATTGGGAAGACTGAAGCCATTGTCCTCGGTCCCCACCACAAACTCCGTTCCCGAGCCACCGACTCCATCCCTCTCCCTGGCAACTGTCTGAGGCTGAACCAGACTGTTCACAATATCGGCATCCTATTTGCCTCTGAGCTGAGCTTCCGACCCCATATCTGCCCCATTACCAAGACCGCCTACTTCCACCTCCGTAACATTGCCCATCTCTGACCCTACTGTTAGCATTCAACCTCCTTCTTTCTATGGTTCATGATGACACGTTTCGAGGAAGTACGAGACACTTGATGGCCCAACTAGACACAGAGAGTGGCTTTTCAGTTTCTAGTTCAATCTTTCAAGCCCTCTGAAGACCTGTTGAAAACCATGCTCCATTATGCACCATATTTTGCCTACATCAAAGGTACATGTCACAGATAAGACCTCATGATGAATCTAGTCCTGATTCCCTTGAAGACAGTCTATTCTTGTAAACGGTCGTAGTTGTTTACACCAAAGCTACTTCCCTAAAACAAGACTTCCTGACACAATTGTTCTCATACCCTTTGAAGAATAGGCTTTATAAACCGTTATCTTTCTATACTATAGTTAATGGATCCTTCTACCTATGTTTATTAACCTAGCCCCTAAAGTTACACCTTAATCACTATGGCTGATATCATTAATGTATCTTATTTCCTTGCAGAAGTATTTCTCGTATATAATACTCAGACACGAAAAGCAGAAGACAAGTCAGGCTTTCCTCTCATGCCTCCTTCTGTGCTGTAGGATTTTATGATTCTACAGGCAAGAAACAATGTACAGGTGAGAGACACTGTACAGGTGAGAGACAATGTATGGGTGAGAGACACTGTACAGGTGAGAGACATATACAGGTGAGAGACAATGTACAGGTGAGACACATACACGTGAGAGAGAATGTACAGGTGAGAGACACATACAGGTGAGAGACAATGTACAGGTGAGAGACACATACAGGTGAGAGACAATGTACAGGTGAGAGATACATACAGGTGAGAGACAATGTACAGGTGAGAGATACATACAGGTGAGAGACAATGTACAGGTGAGAGACACTGTACAGGTGAGGTACATGGTACAGGTGAGAGACAATGTACAGGTGAGAGACACTGTACAGGTGAGGTACATGGCACAGGTGAGAGACAATGTACAGGTGATAGACGTTGTACAGGTGAGAGACACTGAACAGGTGAGCGACAATGTACAGGTGATAGACGTTGTACAGGTGAGAGACAATGTACAGGTGAGAGACACAGTACAGGTGAGAGACAAAGTACAGGTGAGGGGCATTGTGAAGGTGAGAGACACTGTACAGGTGAGAAACAAAGTACAGGTGAGAGACACTGTACAGGTAAGAGACAATGTACAGGTGAGAGACAATGTACAGGCGAGAGACACTGTACAGGCGAGAGACACTGTACAGGCGAGAGTCAATGTACAGGTGAGAGACACAGTACAGGTGAGAGACAATGTACAGGTGAGAGACACTGTACAAGTGAGAGACACTGTACAGGCGAGAGACACTGTACAGGCGAGAGTCAATGTACAGGTGAGAGACACAGTACAGGTGAGAGACAATGTACAGGCGAGAGACAATGTACAGGTGAGAGACACTGTACAGGCGAAAGACACTGTACAGGCGAGAGACGCTGTACAGGCGAGAGTCAATGTACAGGTGAGAGACAATGTACAGACGAGAGACACTATACAGGTGGATGACAATATACAGGCGAGAGACAATGTACAGGTGAGAGACAATGTACAGGCGAGAGACAATGTACAGGTGAGAGACAATGTACAGGCGAGAGACACTGTACAGGCGAGAGACGCTGTACAGGCGAGAGTCAATGTACAGGTGAGAGACGATGTACAGGCGAGAGACATTGTACAAGTGAGAGACAATGTACAGACGAGAGACACTATACAGGTGGATGACAATATACAGGCGAGAGACAATGTACAGGTGAGAGACAATGTACAGGTGAGAGACACAATGTACAGGCGAGAGACAATGTACAGGTGAGAGACAATGTACAGGCGGGAGACAATGTACAGGCGAGAGACAATGTACAGGTGAGAGACACAATGTACAGGCGAGAGAAAATGTACAGGTGAGAGACAATGTACAGGCAAGAGACATATACAGGTGAGAGACACTGTACAGGCGAGAGACAATGTACAGGTGAGAGACACAGTACAGGTGAGAGACAATGTACAGGCGAGAGACAGTGTACAGGCGAGAGACACTGTACAGGTGAGAGACAATGTACAGGCGAGAGACAATGTACAGGTGAGAGACAATGTGCAGGCGAGAGACACTATCCAGGCGAGAGACAATGTACAGGCGAGAGACAATGTACAGGTGAGAGACAATGTACAGGTGAGAGACAATGTACAGGCGAGAGACAATGTACAGGTGAGAGACAATGTACAGGCGAGAGACAATGTACAGGTGAGAGACAATGTACAGGCGAGAGACAATGTACAGGCGAGAGACAATGTACAGGTGAGAGACAATGTACAGGCGAGAGACAATGTACAGGTGAGAGACAATGTACAGGCGAGAGACAATGTACAGGTGAGAGACAATGTACAGGCGAGAGACAATGTACAGGTGAGAGACAATGTACAGGCGAGAGACAGTGTACAGGCGTGAGACAGTGTACAGGCGTGAGACAGTGTACAGGCGTGAGACAGTGTACAGGCGTGAGACAGTGTACAGGCGTGAGACAGTGTACAGGCGAGAGACAATGTACAGGCGAGAGACAATGTACAGGTGAGAGACAATGTACAGGCGTGAGACAATGTACAGGCGTGAGACAATGTACAGGCGTGAGACAATGTACAGGCGTGAGACAATGTACAGGCGAGAGACAATGTACAGGCGAGAGACAATGTACAGGTGAGAGACAGTGTACAGGCGAGAGACAATGTACAGGCGAGAGACAATGTACAGGCGTGAGACAATGTACAGGCGTGAGACAATGTACAGGCGTGAGACAGTGTACAGGCGAGAGACAATGTACAGGCGAGAGACAATGTACAGGTGAGAGACAGTGTACAGGCGAGAGACAATGTACAGGCGAGAGACAATGTACAGGCGAGAGACAATGTACAGGTGAGAGACAATGTACAGGCGAGAGACAATGTACAGGTGAGAGACAATGTACAGGTGAGAGACAATGTACAGGTGAGAGACAATGTACAGGCGTGAGACAGTGTACAGGTGAGAGACAGTGTACAGGCGTGAGACAGTGTACAGGTGAGAGACAATGTACAGGCGTGAGACAGTGTACAGGTGAGAGACAATGTACAGGCGTGAGACAGTGTACAGGTGAGAGACAGTGTACAGGCGTGAGACAATGTACAGGCGTGAGACAATGTACAGGCGTGAGACAATGTACAGGCGAAAGACACTGTACAGGCGAGAGACAATGTACAGGTGAGAGACAATGTACAGGTGAGAGACAATGTACAGGTGAGAGACAATGTACAGGCGTGAGACAATGTACAGGCGTGAGACAGTGTACAGACGAGACCGGTTAATGTCGACACAATGAAAGGATGAGCATTCCCAAGGTCGCGAATGTAAAGTATGTGATGAGAGTATTGACCAATCACTGAATGAGCCCAGTCAGTGTGAGGCTGTGATTAACAAATATGGTGACATTGTCGGTGCAGTTTGAGGAGACCGTGAAACAAATCCATCGCACCTTGCACTATCCACAGCTGAAGCAAGGCGTGTCTCGTCTTTTCACCACATTCCTCCAGTTTTTCAGCTGGCATAACCCTGCGGTGCCCGTTACAGCTTTTGGAAAGGCTGCAACAACTTTTACCCCCCTATGCAACCACTTACCTTTAAGGGGTCACAAATTGTAACAGCAGCTGATTAAGGGCTGCTGCTGTCAGCAAAGTCCAGCCCCCTCCCCATTGTCCAGCTCCCAGGACGGACTAGGGCAGTGACCCAGTGAGCCTAACCATGGCCATCCCAGGAGTGTCCGGTCGCAAACAGTGCTCGCAAAGACTGAAGTGATTCTCTCCGGCAGCATTTCAAAACCAAACTGTGACAAGGATTTGATGAAGGGGAGTGTGGCTGACATAGATTGTTCACTCCGATATCCAGGGAGCTTCTGGCAAGGCCTCACACTGATGATTAATGACTAAGAACAAGTCACAGCTACCAGATACAGTACAGAGAAGAGCTCTCAATAAGAATTTTATCAAATTGGAAAGTGTGTTCAAGGTGGGATCGACACTCTTGGGACCCTTACTAGAATATACTGTAGATCTCCCGTGGATTTGCTCACTGTTAGTTACATGATGCCATAAGAACATAACATACAGGAGCAGGAGTAGGCCAAGCTTCCCCTTGAGCCAGTCAATGAGATCGTGGCTGATCTTCTACCTCAACTCCACTTTCCCGCCCTATCCCCATATCACTTGATTCCCTAGTACCCAAAAATCTATCGATCTCAGACTTAAATATAATCATTGACTGAGTATCCACAGCCCTCTGGGGCAGAGAATTCCAAAGATTCACTATCCTCTGGGTGAAGAAATTCCTCCTCATCTCAGTCCTAAATGGCCGACCCCTTATCCTGAGACTGTGACCCCTAGTTCTAGACACTCCAGCCAGGGGGAAACATCCTCTCAGCATCTACCCTGTCAAGCCCTCTAATAATTTTATATGTTTCAATGAGATCACCTCTCATGCTTCTAAACTCCAAAGAGTACGGGCCCAATCTACTCAATCTCTCCTCATAGGACAACCCAGGAATCAATCTAGTTGCACTGCCTCTAAGGCAAGTATAGGTGAGGAGGTGTGGAATCATCCAAGCCTTATATAATTGCAGCAAGACTTCCTTACTCTTACACTCCAACCCCCTTGCAATAAAGGACAACATACCATTTGCCTTCCTCATTGCTTGCTGTACCTGCATGTTAACTTTCTGTGATTCGTGTACAAGGGCCCCCAAATCCCTCTGATACCAACATTTCCCAATCTCTCACCTCTTAAAAAATATTCTGGTTTTCTATTCCTCCTACCAAAGTGGACGATTTCACATTTTCCTACATTATCCTCCATCTGCCACCTTCTTGCCCACTCACTGAACCGGTCTATATCCCTTTGCAGCCTCTTTGCATCCTCCTCACAGCTTACTGTCCCACCTAGCTTTGTATCATCAGCAAACTTGGATACATTACACTCGGTCCCTTCATCTAGGTCATTGATATAGATTGTAAGTAGCTGAGGCCCCAGCACTGATCCTTGCGGCACCCCACTAGTTACCCCCGCCAACCCAAAAATGACCCGTTTATTCCTACTCTCTGTTTTCTGTCCATTAACCAATCCTCAATCCATGCTACTATATTCCCCCAACCCCATGAGCCCTTACCTTGTGTAACAACATCTTGTGTGTTGCCTTATCGAATACCTTTTATAAAACCAAAGATAATACATCCATTGGTTCCCCCTTAACTACCCTGCTAGTTATACCCTCAAAACTCGAATATATTTGTCAACCATAAAACCATGTTGACTCGACCTAATCATATTATGATTTTCGAAGTTCCCTGTTACCACGTTCCAATTAAAAGATTCTAATAAATGTCCAGTTTTATAATGACGGGAGTGTTATACTATTATAGTTTCATAGAGATAGGAACAGGAGTAGGCCATTCGGCCCTTCGAGCCTGCTCCGCCATTCAATGAGATCATGGCTGATCTTCGTCTGAGATCTTAGCTGATCTTACCAGTTCAGTACCCCGTCCCCGCCTTTTCTCCGTAACCCTTAATCCCCTTAGCCTTCAGAAATATATCCAATTCTCTCTTGAAAATATTTATTGAATTAGCCTTCACAGCCCTCTGTGGCAGGGAATTCCACAGGCTCACCACTCTTTGAGTGAAGAAATTCTTCCTCATCTCTGTTTTAAATGATTTGGCCGCTATTTTTAGACTGTGGCCCCTGGTTCTGTGCTCCCCTGCCATTGGAAACATTCTCTCTGAATTCAGCCTGTCCAGGCCTGCCATAATTTTATATGTTTCGATGAGATCCCCTCTCAATCTTCTAAACTCCAGTGAGTACAAGCCCAAACTATTCAATCTCTCCTCGTAGGTCATTCCCGCCATTCCAGGTATCAGCCTGGTGAATCGCCGCTGCACTCTTTCCATGGCAAGAACATCCTTCCGCAGATGGGGCGACCAAAACTGTACACAATACTCCAGATGCGGTCTCACCAGCACCTTGTACAGCTGTAGTAAGGTATCCCTATTCCTATACTCGAACCCCCTTGATATGAAGGCCAACATACCATTTGCCTTCTTAATCGCCTGTTGCACCTGCATGCTCTCCTTCAGTGACTGGTGCACAAGAACACCCAGGTCCCTCTGCACTTCCCCATCTCCCAATCTATTGCCATTTAGATAATAATCTACCATCCTGTTTTTACCCCCAAAGTGGATAACCTCGCATTTATCCACATTATAGTGCATCTGCCACGTATCCGCCCATTCCCCCAACCTGTCCAAATCGCACTGTAGCCTCCTGACATCCTCATCAGAGCCCACCCCTCCTCCTAGTTTAGTGTCGTCAGCGAATTTGGAAATATTGCATCCAATTCCCTGATCCAGATCATTTATATATATTGTGAACAGCTGGGGTCCCAGGACAGATCCTTGCGGCACCCCGCTGGTCACTGCCTGCCACTCCGAAAACGAGCCGTTTATTCCAACTCTCTGTTTTCTATCCGCCAGCCAGTTCTCTATCCACGTTAATACTTTGCCCCCAATCCCATGAGCCTTAATTTTGCATGATAATCTTTTGTGTGGAACCTTATCGAAGGCTTTCTGGAAGTCAAGGTACATCACATCCACTGGCTCTCCCCCATCTATTTTACCAGTTACTTCCTCAAAAAATTCCAGCATTATTTCTGCTTCTCAGAGGAGCTGATCTAAAAGTACAATCCTTTACAGCACAGAAGGAGGCTACTGAGACCTCCGTATCTGTGCCAGTTCCTTGCTAGACCAATTTCAAACTAATCTCACTGTCCCGCTCTCCCCCCATAGCCCTGTATCAATCCCAAACTAATCCCACTGCCCCGCTCTCTCCCCATAGCCCTGTATCAATCCCAAACTAATCCCACTGCCCCGCTCTCTCCCTATAGCCCTGTATCAATTTCAAACTAATCCCACTGCCCCGCTCTCTCCCTATAGCCCTGTATCAATTTCAAACTAATCCCACTGCCCCACTCTCTCCCCATAGCCCTGCATCAATTCCAAACTAATCCCACTGCCCCGCTCTCCCCCCATAGCCCAGTATCAATTCCAAACTAATCCCACTGCCCCGCTCTCTCCCTATAGCCCTGTATCAATTCCAAACTAATCCCACTGCCCCGCTCTCTCCCTATAGCCCTGTATCAATTTCAAACTAATCCCACTGCCCCGCTCTCTCCCTATAGCCCTGTATCAATTTCAAACTAATCCCACTGCCCCACTCACTCCTCATAGCCCTGTATCAATCCTGAACTATTCTCACTGCCCCGCTCTCTCCCCATAGCTCTTTATCAATCCCAAACTAATCCCACTGCCCCGCTCTCTCCCCATAGCCCTGCATCCCAAACTAATCCCACTGTCCTGATCTCTCTCCATAGCTCTGTATCAATCCCAAACTAATCCCACTGCCCTGCTCTCTCCCCATAGCCTTGTATCAATCCCTAACTAATCCCAATGCCGCGCTCTCTCCCCACAGCCCTGTATCAATCCAAAACTAATGCCACTGCCCCGTTCTCTCTTCATAGTCCTGTATCAATCCCACTAGGGGATAGTATTATTAGGGGGATAGATAGAGTTCTCTGCAGCCGAGAGCGAGAGTCCCGAAGGCTGTGTTGCCTACCCGGTGCCAGGGTTAAGGACATCTCCTCTGGGCTGGAAAGAAACTTGCAGTGGGAGGGGGTGGATCCAGTTGTCGTGGTCCATGTTGGTACAAACGACGTAGATAGGACTAGGAAGCCGGTTCTGTTAAAGGAGTATGAGCAGCTAGGGGTCAAATTAAAAAACAGAACCTCAAGGGTAATAATCCTGAGCCATGAGCGAATTTGGCTAGGACAAATAAAATTAGAGAGCTAAATGCGTGGCTCAAAGACTGGTGTGGGAGAAATGGGTTTTGCTTCCTGGGACACTGGCACCAGTACTGGGGCAGGAGGGAGCTGTTCCGTTGGGACGGGCTTCACTTGGCCAGTGCTGGGACTAGAGTCCTGGCGGATCATATAACTAGGGCTGTAGAGAGGGCTTTAAACTAACTAGTGCGGGGGGAGGTTCCTAGAGAGCAAATAATAAAAATGACAACAGAGAAGGTCATAGACTTAGGTAGCAGTGGGGAAATTAAAAACCAGAGCGTGTCAGGAAGGGGCAGAAGGTATGGAGTAAAAGGTAAAGTAGTAAAAAGGGCAAAAGCAGGAACTAAGTGTCACAAAACATATTTGAAAGTTATCTGAATGCACGTAGCATTCGTAACAAAATAGACGAGTTAATGGCACAAATAACTACATATGGGTATGATCTTGTGGCCATTACAGAAACATGGCTGCAGGGTGACAATGCCTGGGAATTAAACATACCAGGTTATTTAACGATCAGGAAGGACAGGCAGGAAGGAAGGGGAGGTGGGGTGGCTATGTTAATAAAGGAAGGAATCACTGTAATACAGAGAAATGATATTGGGTCAAAAGATCAGGATAATGAAACAGTTTGGGTGGAGGTAAGGAATAATAAGGGGAAAAAAACACTAGTGGGCGTAGTCTATAGGCCTCCGAACAGTTGCAACTCTGTTGGACGGAGTATCAATCAGGAAATAGTTGAGGCTTGTAATAAGGGAGCATCTATAATTATGGGGGATTTTAACTATCATATTAATTGGACAAATCAAATTGGGCAGGGCTGCCTTGAGGATGAATTCATTGAGTGTATTAGGGATGGGTTTCTTGAGCAGTATGTAACTGAACCGACCAAGGGTCAAGCAACCTTAGATCTGGTCCTGTGTAACGAGACAGAATTAATTAAAAATGTCCTAGTAAAGGATCCCCTTGGAATGAGTGACCATAACATGGTTGAATTCCATATTCAATTGGAGAGTGAGAAGGTTGGATCTCAAACAAGCGTGCTAAGCTTGAATAAAGGAGACTATGAAGGTATGAGAGCGGAATTGAGTAGAGTGGATTGGGAAAATAGATTAAAGGGTAAGACGATACATGATCAGTGGTGTACATTTAAGGAGTTATTTTACAACTTCCAAAAAATATATATTCCACTGAGAAGAAAAGGGTGTAAAAGAAAAGACAGCCATCCGTGGCTAAGTAAAGAAATTAAGGATAGTATTCGACTAAAAACAAGGGCATATAAGGTAGCCAAATCTAGTGGGAGGATAGAGGATTGGGAAAACTTTAAAAGACAGCAAAAAGTAACAAAAAGATTGATTAAGAAAGGGAAGATAGATTATGAAAGTAAATTAGCAAAAAATATAAAAACAGATAGTAAGAGTTTTTATAGTTATATAAAAAGAAAAAGGGTGGCTAAAGTAAATGTTGGTCCCTTAGAGGATGAGACCGGGAAATTAATGGTGGGAAATATGGAGATGGCAAAAACACTGAATGAATATTTTGTATCAGTCTTTACAGTAGAAGACACTAAGAATATCCCAACACTGGACAAACTGGGGGCTAAAGGGGGGGAGGAGCTAAACACGATCAAAATCACTAAGGAAGTGGTACTCGGTAAAATAATGGGACTCAAGGCGGATAAATCACCTGGACCTGATGGCTTACATCCTAGGGTCTTGAGGGAAGTGGCGGTAGGGATTGTGGATGCATTGGTAATAATTTTCCAAAACTCCCTGGAATCAGCAAAGGTCCCGGCAGACTGGAAAACTGCTAATGTAACGCCCTTATTTAAAAAGGGCAGTAGACAGAAGGCTGGAAACTATAGACCGGTTAACCTAACATCTGTGGTAGGTAAAATATTGGAGTCCATTATTAAGGAGACAGTAACAGGACATTTGGATAATCATAATTTAATAGGACAAAGTCAGCATGGTTTTATGAAGGGGAAGTCATGTTTGACAAATTTGCTGGAGTTCTTTGAGGAAGTAACATATAGGGTGGATAAAGGGGAACCAGTGGACGTAGTGTATTTAGACTTCCAAAAGGCATTTGACAAGGTGCCACACAAAAGATTATTGCTTAAGATAAAAAATCACGGGATTGGGGGTAATGTTCTGGCATGGATAGAGGATTGGCTATCTAACAGAAAGCAGAGAGTTGGGATAAATGGTTCATTCTCGGACTGGCAATCAGTAACTAGTGGTGTTCCACAGGGGTCAGTGCTGGGTCCCCAACTCTTTACAATCTATATTAACGATTTGGAGGAGGGGACCGAGTGTAACATATCAAAGTTTGCAGATGATACTAAGATGGGAGGGAAAGTAGTGAGTGAGGAGGACATATATAACCTGCAAGGGGACATAGACAGGCTAAGTAAGTGGGCAGAGATTTGGCAGATGGAATATAATACTGGAAAGTGTGAGGTTATGCACTTTGGGAGGAAAAATCGTAGAGCAAGTTATTATCTTAATGGCAAGAAACTGGAAAGTACTGAAGTACAAAGGGATCTGAGGGTCCTGGTGCACGAAACTCAAAAGGTTAGTATGCAGGTGCAGCAAGTGATTAAGAAGGCCAATGGAATGTTGGCTTTCATTGCTAGGGGGATAGAATATAAAAATAGGGAGGTATTGCTTCAGTTGTACAAGGTATTGGTGAGACCGCACCTGGAATACTGCATACAGTTTTGGTGTCCATACTTAAGAAAAGACATACTTGCTCTCGAGTCAGTACAAAGAAGGTTCACTCGGTTAATCCCGGGGATGAGGGGATGGACATATGAGGAGAGGTTGAGTAGATTGGGACTCTACTCATTGGAGTTCAGAAGAATGAGAGGCGATCTTATTGAAACATATAAGATTGTGAAGGGGTTGGATCGGGTGGATGCGGGGAGGATGTTCCCGATGATGGGTGAAACTAGAACTAGGGGGCATAGTCTTAGAATAAGGGGCTGCTCTTTCAAAACTGAGATGAGGAGGAACTACTTCACTCAGAGGGTGGTAGGTCCATGGAATTTGCTGCCCCAAAAAGCTGTAGAAGCTACATCATTACATAAATTTAAAACAGAAATAGACAGTTTCCTAGAAGTAAAGGGAATAAAGGGTTACGGGGAGCGGGCAGGAATTTGGACATGAGTCTAGGTTCGGATCGGTCATGGCCCTGTGGGTAGCGGAGCGGGCCCAGGGGCCATGTAGCCTGATCCTGCTCCTATTTCGTGTGCCTAATTCTGTTAGATTCAGGAGATGGTTCAGTGATAGTAGATTGGCGGTTAGGATCAGATCAGCCATGATCTTATTGAATGGCGGAGCAGGCTCGAGGGGCCGATTGGCCTACTCCTGCTCCTATTTCTTATGTTCTTATGTTCTTATGTTCTAATCCCACTGCTCCGCTCTCTCCCCATAGCCCTGTATCAATCCCAAACTAATCCCACTGCTCCGCTCTCTCCCCATAGCTCTGTATCAATCCCAAACTAATCCCACTGCCCCACTCTCTCCCCATAGCCCTGTATCAATAGAAACATAGAAACATAGAAGACAGGAGCAGGAGTAGGCCATTCGGCCCCTCGAGCCTGCTCCGCCATTCAATAAGATAATGGCTGATCATCCAAACTCAGTACCCTGTTCCTGCCTTCTCTCCTTATCCCTTGATCCCTTTAGCCTTAAGAAATATATCCAACTCCTTCTTGAATATATTTAATGAATTGGCCTCTACTGCCTTCTGTGGCAGAGAATTCCACAGGTTCACCACTCTCTGGGTGAAGGAATTCCTCCTCATCTCTGTCCTAAATGGCTTACCCCTTATTCTTAGACTGTGACCCCTGGTCCTGGACTCCCCGACCATCAGGAACATCCTCCCTGCATCTAGTCTGTCTAGTCCTGTTAGAATTTTATAAGTTTCGATGAGATCCCCTCCCATTCTTCTAAACTCCAGCGAGTACAAGCCCAATCGACCCAATCTCTCCTCATACGTCATTCCTGCCATCCCAGGTATCAGCCTGGTGAATCTTCGCTGCACTCCTTCCATGGCAAGAACATCCTTCCTCAGGTAAGGCGACCAAAACTGCACACAATACTCAAGATGTGGTCTCACCAAGGCCCTGTACAACTGCAGCAAGACATCCTTATTCCTGTACTCAAACCCTCTCGCTACGAAGGCCAACATACCATTTGCCTTCTTAACCGCCTGCTGCACCTGCATGCTTACCTTCAGCGACTGGTGCACAAGGACACCCAGGTCTCGTTGCACTTCCCCTTCTCCCAATCTATTGCCATTCAGATAATAATCTGCCTTCCTGTTTTTGACACCAAAGTGGATAACCTCGCATTTATCCACGTTATATTGCATCTGCCATGCTTCTACCCAATCACCCAACCTGTCCAAATCATACTGGAGTTTCTCGGCATCCTCCTTACAGCACACACGCCCACCCAGCTTTGTGTCATCTGCAAACTTGGAGATATTACATCTAGTTCCCTTGTCCAGATCATTAATATATATTGTGAATAGCTGGGGTCCAAGGACCGATCCCTGCGGTACCCCACTAGTCACTGCCTGCCACTCGGAAAAAGAGCCATTTATTCCAACTCTTTGCTTTCTGTCTGCCAACCAGTTCTCTATCCAAGTCAATACCTTGCCCCCAATCCCATGTGCCTTAATTTTACACGCTAATCTCTTATGCGGGACTTTATCGAAAGCCTTTTGAAAATCCAAATACACCACATCCACTGGTTCTCCCTTATCTATTTTACCAGTTACATCCTCAAAAAATTCCAGTAGATTAGTCAAGCACGATTTACCTTTTGTAAATCCATGTTGACTTTGTCTGATCCGGTCACTTTTTTCCAAGTGCTCTGCTATTACATCCTTTAATGGACTCTAGCATTTTCCCCACTACCGATGTCAGGCTTACCGGTCTGTAATTCCCCATTTTCTCTCTACCACCCTTTTTTGAATATTGGGGTTACATTAGCTACCCTCCAATCCATGGGAACTGTTCCAGAGTCTATTGAATTTTGGAAGATGACCAGCAATGCATCTACTATTTCTAGGGCCACTTCCTTAAGTACCCTAGGATGTAGATTATCAGGCCCTGGGGATTTATCGGCCCTCAATCCCATCAATTTCCCTAACACCATTTCCCTACAAATACTGATTTCTATCAGTTCCTCCCTTTCATTAGACCCTATGTTCCCCGGCATCTCTGGGAGGTTATTTGTGTCCTCCTTTGTGAAGACAGAACCAAAGCATGTATTTAATTGGTCTGCCATTTCTTTGTTCCCCATTATAAATTCCCCTGATTCTGATTGCAAGGGACCTGCGTTTGACTTCACCAATCTTTTTCTCTTCACATATCTATAAAAGCTTTTACAGTCAGTTTTATGTTCCCTGAAAGCTTACTCTCATACTCTATTTTCCCCCTCTTAATTAATCCCTTTGTCCTCCTTTGTTGGATCCTAAACTGCTCCCAATCCTCAGGTTTACTGCTTTTTCTGGCCAATTTATATGTCCTCTCCTTGGATCTTATGCTATCCCTAATTTCCCTTGTTAGCCACGATTGAGTCACCTTTTTTGTTTTATTTTTATGCCAAACTGGGATGAACAAATTCTGTAGTTCATCCATGCGATCTTTGAATGTTTGCCATTGCCCATCCGCCGTCAACCCTTTGAGTGTCATTCCCCAATCAATCCTACCCAACTCACGCCTCATACCATCGTAGTCTCCTTTATTTAAATTCAGGACTCTAGTCTCTGAGTCAACTACTTCACTCTCCATCATAATGAAGAATTCTATCATATTATGATCGCTCCGACCCAAGCGGCCTCACACAACAAGATTGCTAATTAATCCTTTCTCATTACATAATACCCTGTTCTCTCCCCTTAGTCCTGTATCAATCCCAAACTAATCCCACTGCTCCGCTCTCTCCCCATAACCCTGTATCAATCCCAAACTAATCCCACTGCTCCGCTCTCTCCCCATAACCCTGTATCAATCCCAAACTAATCCCACTGCCCTGCTCTCTCCCCATAGCCCTGTATCAATCCAACAACACTTTGTATTTATGTAGCGCCTTTAACGTAGTAAAATATCCCAAAGTACTTCACAGGAGCATTATCATAAACATTTGACACCGAGTCACATAAGGAGATATTAGGGCAGGTGACCAAAAACTCGGTACAAGAAGTAGGTTTTAAGGAGCAGCTTGAAGGAGGAGAGAGGTAGTGAAGCAAAGGGGCTGGAGGAGGATACAGAGAGAGAAAGGGGCGAGGCCATGTGTAGATTTGAAAATGATGAGAACTTTAAAATTTTGGGTGAGCTGAAGTTTATGGAGGGTGGGAGATGGGAGAACGTTGGAATAGTCCAGACTAGAGATAACAAAGGCATGGATGAGGGTTTCAGCAGCAGATGAGCTGAGGTGGGGGTGGGTGGTGGGGGGGTGGGGCGGCGGGGTGGTTGTTGGAGATGGGTGATGTTATGAAGGTGAAAGTAGCTGGTTTTGGTGATGGAGTGAGTATGAGGTTATAAGCTCATCTCAGTGTCAAATAGGACACCAAAGTTGCAATGGTCTGATTCAGCCTCAGACAGTTGGCAGGGAGAGAGATGGAGTCGGTGGCTCGGGAACGGAGTTTGTGGCGGGGACTGAAGACAATGGCGTCAGTCTTCCCAATATTTAGTTGGAGGAAATTTCTGCTCATCCAGTGCTGGGTGTCGGACAAGCAGCGCGACCAATCAGAGACAGTGGAGGGGTGGTGAGGTAGAGCTGAGCGTACATATGGAACCTGATTTCGGATGATGTCACCGAGGGGCAGCATGTAGATGAGAAATAGGAAGGGGCCAAGGATAGATCCTTGGGGGACTCCAAAGGTAACGGTGCGGGAGTGGGGAGAGAAGCCGTTGCAGGTGATTCTCTGGCTACAGATAAGAATGGAGCCAGGCGAGTGCAGTCCCACTCAGCTGGACAATGGAGGAGAGACGTTGAAGGAGGATGATGCGGTCAACCGTGTCAAAGGCTGCAGACAGGTTGAGAAGGACGAGGAGGGATAGTTTACCATGGTCACAGTCACAAAGGATGTCATTTGTGACTGTGGCAGGGGCAGAAACCTGATTGGAGGGATTCAAAACATGGTGTTCCGGGAAAGATGGGCACGGATTTGGGAGGCGACAACACGTTCAAGGACTTTGGAGAGGAAAGGGATGTTGGAGGTGGGGCGGTAGTTTGCAAGGATGGAGGGCGCAAGGGTTGTTTATTTCAGAAGAGAGGTGGTGACGGCAGATTTGAAGGGGAGGGGGACAGTACCCGAGGAGAGGGAACAGTTAACAATATCAGCTAACATGGGGGCCAGGAAGGGAAGTTGGGTGGTCAGCAGTTTAATGGGAATAGGATTGAGTGAACAGGAGATGGGTCTCATAGACAAGAAGAGCTCAGAGAGGGCATGTGGAGAGATCGGAGATAAACTAGAGCATGACGCTGGTTCAGGGCTAGGGCAGGGGGGATCCTTACGGGAAGTTTGGCTTGGTGGGCTAGGGGAATCCCAAACTAATATCGCTGTCCCACTCTCTCCCTATAGCCCTGAATCAATCCAAACCTAATCCTCTATCCCTGCAATCATCCTGTACGTCAAATATTCCCCGAACTTTCCTTTTAAAATGCCTTAAACTCACTGGCTTACCCGGTGGAGCTCTGAGAGAAGCCCTGCACTGTCGGATTCATCGGCAACATTCCTTTCAATTAAGAATGTGCTAGATATCCCATTTGATGTTACAAAATCGCTCTAATGCCATGGAGCCTCGAATTATGGACAGAGAATTGTGGGGTACATACTCTCCGCTGATAGCTGCTCCTGCAGGAGGAGGCGCCCTGTGGAAGCTCAGCTCTGTAAAATATTTGAAGTTAAAGAAAGACCCATGCTTAGATGACAGTAATTTACTTCTGGGCCATAAACCTATAGTCAGTCGGTCGGTATCCCTGGCAACTAAACTCAACAGGAGGGTGTAGAGAACCAGTCAAAATACGTGCAGTTTATTGGAGTGAGCAAGAACCAGAGAAGGGCTCGGAGATGGGGCCTGGACCCTGGGGATATTTAACATGCCTGGGGCACTGCCCAACAGAAGGAGGCAGAGTGTGTGGGCTCACAAGGGTCGGAAACTGGATGCGGTGAAGTGCGTGTCACCTCCCTGTTGACGCACAATGTGCCGAACAATATCTGGTCGTGAAAACTTAATGGTTGCTGGAGGATGGGCTGGTATAATTCTGTGAGAAGGGGTAACATAGGAACATAGGAACAGGAGGAGGCCATTCAATCCCTTGAGCCTGTTCCGCCATTCAATTACATCATGGCTGATCTGCCTCTTAACTCTGTCTACCCGCCTTGGTTCTATATCCCTAAATACCCTTACCTAACAAAAATCTAGCAATCTCAGTCTTGGAAATTTTCAATTGACCCCCAGCCTCGACAGCTTTTTGGGGGCGAGAGTTCCAGATTTCCGCTACCCTTTGTGTGAAGAAGTGCTTCCTGACATCACCCCTGAACGGCCTGGCTCTAATTTTAAGGTTCTGCCCCCTTGTTCTGGACTCCCCCCACCAGAGGAAATAGTTTCTCTCTCTCGACCCTGTCAAAATCATCTTAAACACCTCGATTAGATCACACCTTCTATACTCAGGGGAATACAAGTCTAGCCTGTGGAACCTGGTCTCGTAATTTAACCCTTTTAGTCCCGGTTTCATTCTGGTGACCCCACCTTCCTCTCCCCACGATCACTAACCTGCCCTGTTGAATGTTTCCGGAATTTTCTGTTTTAATTTTAGATTTCCAGCACCAGCAAGATTTTGCCTTTTGTTTTACTGAATATAGGGTGGCTGATTGGTCGATGAGAGATCACGTCCTGTGTTCAAAACCCACCAACAGCACGAGTGTTGTTGCCAATACAGCGGACAGTGATACTCAGTGAGTTCAGCAGGAACCAGATCACTTTTCAGGCTCCTGTTTTTGGAGACTTGGAGCCTTTAAAATATTTCACGTTCTGAATTCACAGAATGCTGACAGGTCCGAGGAAGGCCTGTTTTATAAGCTGTCACACACCATGGCTCTGAAACAAGCCTTAATATTTCAGTAATAAATCTGGTCAAAAACCAGAAACTGATTTGTTACAGTGAATACTGAAGCAAACACAAATATTACAATAATAAATCTACTTAAAATCAGGGATGTTTTGCAATATTAACTCCACAGAATCAAACAGAACATTAACTATTTTTTATACTTCAGCATCACCATTGTTTTGGAGTGGGCCTTTGGCGTAGTGGTAAGCATCCCCGCCGCTGGGCCAGAAGGTGTAGGGTTTCGAACCCCACTCCAGACAGTCCCGGCAAGTGGAGTCGGAGCTCTGGCTCTAAATTCTGGGTTGACATCCAGCGGGATACTTGCGTCCGTGGGTGCGGGTGGCCCCCCCCCTCGTATGGGTTGTGGGAGCCCGTAAAACCCTCCCGCCACAGGACTAACCACCCTAATGGCTGGTACGAAGATGGTTACGGTCATGGAAGGAGCATTAATCACAGCCAGAAATCCTTCCACCACTTCATACAGTTCCCCAAAGGGAACAGTGTGAAGACACGTACGACGACGACGACCATTGTTTTAACCTAATATAATTTATATCTTTCTGGATCTTGGTAGAAAGAGGTAGGAGACAGCATGACTACCCTGTGTGTCTTTTCTCTGAACGGGGATCTGATCGACGTGTTTAAAATTATGAAAGGTTTTGACAAATTTGATCCTTGTGAACCTGTCTGCCATGTCCAGAATTTAAGCACAAGATGTCATATTTACAGATTAAAGACAACAAAAGAAAACAGGAACTGTCGGTCCACTGAAACCCTCACCACCCCACCCCGCTGGAACACGTGTGTGTTATTGTACACGTGTGTATGTGTGTATGTGTGTGTGTATGTGTTTTTGTGTGCATGTGTGCATGTGAGTGAGTGCACACATGTGTGTTTGTGTGTGTGCGCACATGTGCATGTGAACATGTGTGTGCATGCACGTGTGTGTATATGTGTGTGCGGCATGTTTCCGCACATGTGTGCTTGTTATTGTGCATGTGTTAGAGTGTGTGCACGTGTGTGTTTGTGTGTGTGCACGTTTGTTAGTGTATGCACATGTATGTGCACGTG
>NC_140998.1:231092511-231115060 GCF_052327205.1 Somniosus microcephalus
AGAGAGAGAGAGAGAGGGAAGGAGAGAGAGAGAGGGAGGGAAGTAGAGAGAGAGAGGGAAGGAGAGAGAGAGGGAAGGAAGGAGAGAGAGGGAGGGAGCGAGAGAGAGAGGGAAGGAGAGAGGGAGAGAGAAGGAGAGAGGGAGAGGGAAGGAGAGAGTGAGAGGGGGAAGGAGAGAGAGAGAGAGGGAAAGAGAGGGGGAAGGAGAGAGAGAGAGAGGGAAGGAGAGCGAGAGAGAGGGAAGGAGAGAGAGAGAGAGGGAAGGAGAGAGAGAGGGAAGGAGAGAGAGAGAGGGAAGGAGAGAGAGGGAAGGAGAGAGAGAGAGGGAAGGAGAGAGAGGGGGAAGGAGAGAGAGAGAGGGGGGAAGGAGAGAGGGACGGAAGGAGAGAGAGAGAGAGGGAAGGAGAGAGAGAGGGAAGGAGAGAGAGAGAGAGAGACCCAAGACCTCCCTCTAGACCACAGACTGTAGACCAAGAACTGAGAAAGATCATGACGATGCTGAACAGCCTGATAGAAAGCCGGAGAAATTATTAATATTGTTATTTATCATTATCATTATTGTTATCTTATCAGTATTATTACTATTATTAGATAGATATATGTGCATGCCTCATGAAATTTATACTAAATCATCATTTAGCATTATAGAAAATAGTGTTTCCACACTCATCCCACAAAATAGGTCCATTTTATTTCGTTTTATTGAACTATATAAATGCGTTCTTTCCACATAAGCTGCTGGAATATCCAGGGCCTCCGCTCCTCAACTTTTGGGATGAAGAGTACAGACCCTGAATTCCTAAAAGCTATAAAAGACATTGATATAATTGTGTTAACAGAAACATGGTGCCAAAAGGACATGCCGACCCACTGTCCTCCAATGTACCATGAAATCATTGTGCCCTCAGTAAAGAACACTAAAACACGCAAGGGCAGAACCTCCGGGGGAATATTGGTGTGGTATAAGGGAGAACTGGACAAACACATCTCACCGGTAAAACAGGGGAAATCACACGTATGGCTAAAACTAGATAAAAATATAGGAATAGCAAAAAAAGATGTTTACTTATGTGCGATCTACATACCTCCAATAGATTCGCCATATTTCGAAGAGGAGTTATTTGATACTCTCCACATGGAAATCAGCCATTTCCAGGCCCAAGGAAAGGTGATAATATGTGGGGACCTAAATGCAAGGACCGGTTGTGAACCTGACTTCATAGACCCACAGGGAAACAACCATGTGTTTGGCCAGACCCCTTTAGATGTCACACCAGCCATCGCAAACCGGAACAACCTTGATCGTGAAATAAATAAAAGCGGTAGGGAGGTAGTGCAACTCTGCCGAGCCTTAGGCCTGTACATAGTTAATGGTAGGTTCAGAGGGGACTCCCAAGGGAGACTCACATACTCCTCAACTCTTGGGTCTAGTGTGGTGGACTATACAATCACTGACCTGGACCCCTGCGATATCAACGCATTCACTGTCAGGCAGCAATCCCCCCTCTCAGACCATAACCAAATAAATGTGTACCTTAAACTTTCTGCCCAAACTACAGACACAAAAAAGGAACACAGTAAGCTACATAAAATAAACCAGACATACAGATGGGCCCCAGACAGTGGAGATAAATTCATCACAGCACTAAATTCACCTGATCTCACAAGTAAAATTTCAAAATTTAAAGAAAATCTATATGAGATCACCAGAGATGGTGTAAACACGGCCATAGAGGATATAAATATGATCTTCCATGAGGCAGCTGTAAAAGCCGACCTCGTGAAACAGAAGAGGAAGCGTCACAAAAGACAAAATAAAAATATGAAATGGTTTGACCACGAATGCAAAAATGCCAGAAAAGACCTGAGAAAAATATCAAACCAAAAGCATCGGCAACCAAACAATCCGGACCTACGTACTAGATACAATGAAACCCTCAAAAGATATAAACACACCATTAGGAACAAAACACAAAACTATACCCACAAAATACTCGAAGAAATTGAAAACTCCACCAATCCAAAACAATTCTGGGAAATGTGGAATAACCTGAGTACAACACAATTGCAAGCATTACCAATCCAAGATGGCGACATCTGGAGAACACATTTTGAAAACCTCTACAAAGACATCCCAATAAACAAAACAAACCCAAGTCAACATCAGGTCACAGAAAAACTCCACACATTAGAAGCAACAATTAAAGACAACCAAAACCCTCTAGACTCCCCAATCACATGGAAAGAACTGGCCACAAAAACAAAATCTCTCCACCTAAAGAAAGCCTGTGGCCCAGACAACATCAAAAATGAAATGCTAAAGTTCAGCAATATGGAGATGCAGGGTGCGATACTCAAACTATTCAACATCATATTACGCTCAGGCTGTTTTCCCGATATATGGTGCCAAGGACTAATCTCCCCCATATATAAAAGTGGAAACAAATCAGACCCAAATAACTACCGCGGCATCTGTGTCAACAGTTGTCTAGGGAAGTTATTCTGCAGTATTCTAAATAGTAGATTACTTGATTTTCTTAACAAACATAATATCCTCAGAAAAAACCAAATAGGCTTTCTTCCAAAACACCGCACCGCCGACCATATCTATACCCTTCACACCCTCATTGAAAAACATAAACACCAAACAAAAAATGGGAAAATATTCGCCTGTTTCATCGACTTCAAGAAAGCCTTTGACTCTATATGGCACGAAGGGCTCTATTATAAACTTCTTCAGTGTGGAATAGGGGGCAAAGTCTATGACCTTATTAAATCAATGTATCTGAAAAACAAATGCGGGGTCAAAATTGGAGACAAACGCACCGATTTCTTCACCCAGAGAAGAGGCGTCCGGCAGGGCTGCAATTTGAGCCCGACCCTGTTCAACATATACATAAATGAATTAGCAGACATGCTGGAGCAAAGCGAGTCACCAGGTCTCCGTCTCCTGGATGGAGAAGTGAAGTCCCTGTTCTATGCGGACGACCTGGTTCTGCTGTCTCCCACAGAACAGGGATTACAGCAACAACTAGACCTACTCGACAAATACTGCCAAAATTGGGCTCTAACAGTAAATCTAAAGAAAACCAACATCATGATTTTTCAGAAAAGACCCAGATGTCAGGAAAACAAATACCAGTTTACTCTCAGTGATACCACTATAGGACACACTATGAGCTACACCTACCTTGGTCTAACTATTACAGCATCAGGGAGCTTCAGCATAGCAGTGAATGCACTAAAAGAAAAAGCCCGAAGAGCCCTATATGCAATAAAAAGAAAATTCTACAACATCCAAATCCCAATCAAAATCTGGCTCAAAATTTTTGACAGCATAATCCTGCCCATTGCACTGTACGGTAGTGAAGTATGGGGCCCGCTAAATCACCAAAGCTACACTAAATGGGAAAAACACACAATAGAAGCCCTACATGCAGAATTCTGCCGAAGCATCCTTCGCACCCAAAGAAAAACGCCAACAAATGCATGCAGAGCCGAACTAGGCAGATACCCACTGATAATAAACATCCAAAAACGAGCACTAAACTTCCTAAATCACCTCAAATCTAGCTCCCCAGACACCCTTCATTTCAAAGCCTTTCAGACCCAAGAGCTAAACCCAGAAAAGAGTCCCCTGAGTCAGCTGCTACTGAAACTAAGTACTCAGCCGGACCCTGACCAGCCCCAGACCAACACAGCCGTCCAAACACCAATCCGAGTGAACCAAATCATTAAAAAATGCAAAGAAACCTACCTGGAACATTGGAACAAAATAACCGAAAGCCAAAGCAGATTAGAATGTTACCGGGCCCTAAAAAGAGAATATAAACTGGCAGACTACCTCACGACCATCAGAGACACAAAACAGAGACAGACCCTCACCAGGTACAGACTAAGCGACCACCAACTGGAAATTGAAAAAGGCAGATACAAGAAATCCTGGCAGCCTAGAGAGAATAGAATATGCGATCAATGTCTGGCTGGCGAGGTTGAAACAGAAATGCATTTCCTCCTAAAATGCGAAAAATTCAACACATCAAGAAACATATTATTCAACAAGCTAAGCCAAACAACCCCAGATTTCAAGGAATTGGATGATCTGTCAAAATTGAGATTAGTCCTAGGAGAAGGAGACAGACCATACCTTGGGGCTAAATATGTAACAACATGTCACAACCTGAGGACTGTTTAAAAGTAAGACTGTTTAAAATTAATATTGAACGTACCAAATGAAGTAGAAAGACTGTTTAAAATTAATATTGTTTAAAAGTAATATTGTATATACCCAACAAATGTCAAATCGATTGACACCTACAGAATGTTGGAAAACTGTACCTTTTTGCTATGTAAGCTTTGGCAATATGGTTCTCTGTAAACTTTCATGCCAATAAAGCATTTGAACTGAACTGAACTGAGAGGGAAGGAGAGAGAGAGGGAAGCAGAGAGAGGGAAGGAGAGAGAGAGAGAGGGAAGGAGAGAGAGAGAGAAGGAGAGAGAGAGGGAAGGAGAGAGAGGGGGGAAGGAAGGAGAGAGAGAGGGAAGGAGAGAGAGAGAGAAGGAGTGACAGAGAGAGAGGGAAGGAGAGAGAGAGAGGGGGGGAGAGAGAGAGAGGGAAGGAGAGAGAGAGAGGGAAGGAGAGAGAGAGAGAGAGGGAAGGAGAGAGAGAGAGGGAGGGAAGGAGAGAGAGAGAGGGAAGGAGAGAGAGAGGGAAGGAAGGAGAGAGAGGGAGGGAGCGAGAGAGAGAGGGAAGGAGAGAGGGAGAGAGAAGGAGAGAGGGAGAGGGAAGGAGAGAGTGAGAGGGGGAAGGAGAGAGAGAGAGAGGGAAAGAGAGGGGGAAGGAGAGAGAGAGAGAGAGAGAGGGAAGGAGAGCGAGAGAGAGGGAAGGAGAGAGAGAGAGAGGGAAGGAGAGAGAGAGGGAAGGAGAGAGAGAGAGGGAAGGAGTGAGAGGGAAGGAGAGAGAGAGAGGGGGGAAGGAGAGAGGGACGGAAGGAGAGAGAGAGAGGGAAGGAGAGAGAGAGGGAAGGAGAGAGAGAGAGAGAGGGAAGGAGAGAGAGAGAGAGGGAAGGAGAGAGAGAGGGAAGGAATGAGTGAGAGAGAGAGAGGGAAGGAGAGAGAGAGAGAGGGAAGGAGAGAGAGAGAGGGAAGGAGAGAGAGAGAGAGAGGGAAGGAGAGAGAGAGAGAGAGGGAAGGAGAGATAGGGAAGGTGAGAGAGAGAGGGAAGGAGAGAGAGGGAAGGAGAGAGAGAGGGAAGGAGAGAGAGAGAGAGGGAAGGAGAGAGAGAGAGAAGGAGAGAGAGGGAAGGAGAGAGAGAGAGGGGGAAGGAGAGAGAGAGGGGGAAGGAGAGAGAGAGGGAAGGAGAGAGAGAGAGGGAAGGAGAGAGAGAGGGAAGGAGAGAGAGAGAGGAAGGAGAGAGAGAGAGGGACGGAGAGAGAGAGAGAGGGAAGGAGAGAGATGGGGAAGGAGAGAGAGAGAGGGAAGGAGAGAGAGAGAGGGAAGGAGAGAGAGAGGGAGTGGAGGCAGACTGAAAATATGTAAAGATGGAAATCTAGATAAAGATGACCCCCTGCTAACCATAAGCTACTACAACAAAAAAGGAAAGATCATGATACAGGGGAATGTAGAAAGTCTGGACTCCTTCGAAAAGGAATTCCCCCAGCTGAAAACTAAGGCAGACACAAATAGGACCAATGGACAGGAGGCAAAAGAGAATCGAACAGAGGATGATGAGAGCCAAGCGGAGGAAGAAGAAGAGAGTCCAGCAGAGAGACACACCTCCCTGACCATCTCCACCCCCCCCACACCTCTCAACGCAAACAAACTGCTGAAAGAGAGTCTGTCCAAACTAGAACTCGAATTCAACGAATACAGAGAAACACAGACCAAGAACTGGACGGAGGAACTCAAACAGCTGAAAATGGAAAACGAGTCCACCATCCACAATCTGAGAAAGACCGTAGAGGAACAAATAAATAAGATCCAAGAACTCCATACCCAACTAAACAAAATGACGGAGGCCGTAGAAAGGCTCAGCAGGCAACACAAACCTCTTAAGGTCCAAAAAACAACACACACAAGGACACAGAACCCGTCGGATGCCACCCCACACGAGGACACACCGAAAGCCACAAACCCCGCTCCTGCCACACAGCTCACCACAGAAACCCAGCCAACAACCAGCCCTCAGTCGAGTCCTGCCCAGACTACCGCTACCCAGTCCTCACACACAGGGACGCAGAACCCGTCAGATGCCCCCCCACACGAGGACACACCGAAAGCCTCAAACCCCGCTCCTGCCACACAACATATCCCAGAAACCCAGCCAACAACCAGCCATCAGTCGAGTCCTGCCCAGACTACTGCTACCCAGTCTGAAAAACCAGCCCCTCAGGCAGTCCTGCTGACCGACTCCAACGGAAAGTTTCTGGACCCCCAGAGGCTGTTCCCAGGTCATCAAGTCCTGAAAAAATGGTGCAGCAACACAGAACATGCAATGAAGATCCTGAACAAAGAATCCCTTGGAAGCCCCAAATGGCTTGTGATCCACACAGGCACAAACGACCTACGCACCCTACGGGAAGGCACTGCTAGGGCGGTGAGCAGGATGGCGGAAAAGGCCAGCAAGGAATTCCCCGAGGCGCGGATCGTGATCTCCACACTACTGCCCAGAAAGGACACCCCAGCCTATATAATCCACAACACCAACAGGGAGATCGACACGAGATGTTCTGTCTTCCCCAACGTCTACCTGGCCCATCATCCAAACATCAACACAAGGGACCTCTATGACGAAATACATCTACTCAAACAGCGGATGTGGGTCTTTGCAAAAAACCTCATAAACACTGCCAAAAGACGCAGCCCTCCCACCCCCTCTACCATTGGGAGCCGTAACCCAAACAGGACCACCAATGTCCCCCACCCCCCTTTACAAAACCAACAACAGAACCCAAGACCCCCCTCTAGACCACAGACTGTAGACCAAGAACTGAGAAAGATCATGACGATGCTGAACAGCCTGATAGAAAGCCGGAGAAATTATTAATATTGTTATTTATCATTATCATTATTGTTATCTTATCAGTATTATTACTACTATTAGATAGATATATGTGCATGCCTCATGAAATTTATACTAAATCATCATTTAGCATTATAGAAAATAGTGTTTCCACACTCATCCCACAAAATAGGTCCATTTTATTTCGTTTTATTGAACTATATAAATGCGTTCTTTCCACATAAGCTGCTGGAATATCCAGGGCCTCCGCTCCTCAACTTTTGGGATGAAGAGTACAGACCCTGAATTCCTAAAAGCTATAAAAGACATTGATATAATTGTGTTAACAGAAACATGGTGCCAAAAGGACATGCCGACCCACTGTCCCCCAATGTACCATGAAATTATTGTGCCTTCAGTAAAGAACATTAAGACACGCAAGGGCAGAACCTCCGGGGGAATCCTGGTGTGGTATAAAGGAGAACTGAACAAACACATCTCACCGATAAAACAGGGAAAATCACACGTATGGCTAAAATTAGATAAAAATATAGGAATAGAAAAAAACGATGTTTACTTATGTGCGATCTACATACCTCCAATAGAATCGCCATATTTTGAAGAGGAGATATTTGACACTCTCCACATGGAAATCAGCCATTTCCAGGCCCAAGGAAAGGTGCTACTATGTGGGGACCTAAATGCAAGGACAGGATGTGAACCTGACTTCATAGACCCACAGGGCAACAACCATGTGTTTGGCCAGACCCCTCTATATG
Organism: Somniosus microcephalus; assembly: GCF_052327205.1. Lineage (NCBI taxonomy): Eukaryota > Metazoa > Chordata > Chondrichthyes > Squaliformes > Somniosidae > Somniosus > Somniosus microcephalus. The sequence goes on from NC_140998.1 coordinate 231,100,290, forward strand.
TCACACCAGCCATCGCAAACCGAAACAACCTCGATTGTGAAATAAATAAAAGCGGTAGGGAGGTAGTGCAACTCTGCCGAGCCTTAGGCCTGTACATAGTTAACGGTAGGTTCAGAGGGGACTCCTTAGGGAGACTCACATATTCCTCAACTCTTGGGTCTAGTGTGGTGGATTATACAATCACTGACCTGGACCCCTGCGATATCAACGCATTCACTGTCAGGCAGCAATCCCCCCTCTCAGACCATAACCAAATAAATGTGTACCTTAAACTTTCTGCCCAAACTACAGACACAAAAAAGGAACCCAGTAAGCTACATAAAATAAACCAGACATACAGATGGGCCCCAGACAGTGGAGATAAATTCATCACAGCACTAAATTCACCTGATCTCACAAGTAAAATTTCAAAATTTAAAGAAAATCTATATGAGATCACCAGAGATGGGGTAAACATGGCCATAGAGGATATAAATATGATCTTTCATGAGGCAGCTGTAAAAGCCGACCTCGTGAAACAGAAGAGGAAGAGTCACAAAAGACAAAATAAAAATAAGAAATGGTTTGACCACGAATGCAAAAATGCCAGAAAAGACCTGAGAAAAATATCAAACCAAAAGCATCGCCAACCAAACAATCCGGACCTACGTACTAGATACAATGAAACCCTCAAAAGATATAAACACACCATTAGGAACAAAACACAAAACTATACCCACAAAATACTAGAAGAAATTGAAAACTCCACCAACCCAAAACAATTCTGGGAAATGTGGAATAACCTGAGTACAACACAATTGCAAGCATTACCAATCCAAGATGGCGACATCTGGAGAACACATTTTGAAAACCTCTACAAAGACATCCCAATAAACGAAACAAACCCAAGTCAACATCAGGTCACAGAAAAACTCCACACATTAGAAGCAACAATCAAAGACAACCAAAACCCTCTAGACTCCCCAATCACATGGAAAGAAATGGCCACAAAAACAAAATCTCTCCACCTAAAGAAAGCCTGTGGCCCAGACAACATCAAAAATGAAATGCTCAAGTTCAGCAATATGGAGATGCAGGGTGTGGTACTCAAATTATTCAACATCATATTACGTTCAGGCTGTTTTCCCGATATCTGGTGCCAAGGACTAATCTCCCCCATATATAAAAGCGGAAACAAATCAGACCCAAATAACTACCGCGGCATCTGTGTCAACAGTTGTCTAGGGAAGTTATTCTGCAGTATTCTAAATAGTAGATTACTTGATTTTCTTAACAAACATAATATCCTCAGAAAAAACCAAATAGGCTTTCTTCCAAAACACCGCACCGCCGACCATATCTATACCCTTCACACCCTCATTGAAAAACATATACACCAAACAAAAAATGGGAAAATATTCGCCTGTTTCATCGACTTCAAGAAAGCCTTTGACTCTATATGGCACGAAGGGCTCTATTATAAACTTCTTCAATGTGGAATAGGGGGCAAAGTCTATGACCTTATTAAATCAATGTATCTGAAAAACAAATGCGGGGTCAAAATTGGAGACAAACGCACCGATTTCTTCACCCAGAGAAGAGGCGTCCGGCAGGGCTGCAATTTGAGCCCGACCCTGTTCAACATATACATAAATGAATTAGCAGACATGCTGGAGCAAAGCGAGTCACCAGGTCTCCGTCTCCTAGATGGAGAAGTGAAATCCCTGTTCTATGCGGACGACCTGGTTCTGCTGTCTCCCACAGAACAGGGATTACAGCAACAACTAGACCTACTCGACAAATACTGCCAAAATTGGGCTCTAACAGTAAATCTAAAGAAAACCAACATCATGATTTTTCAAAAAAGGCCCAGATGTCAGGAAAACAAATACCAGTTTACCCTCAGTGATATCACTATAGGACACACTATGAGCTACACCTACCTTGGTCTAACTATTACAGCATCAGGGAGCTTCAGCATAGCAGTGAATGCACTAAAAGAAAAAGCCCGAAGAGCCCTATATGCAATAAAAAGAAAATTCTACAACATCCAAATCCCAATCAAAATCTGGCTCAAAATATTTGACAGCATAATCCTGCCCATTGCACTGTACGGTAGTGAAGTATGGGGCCCGCTAAATCACCAAAGCTACACTAAATGGGAAAAACATACAATAGAAGCCCTACATGCAGAATTCTGCCGAAGCATCCTTCGCACCCAAAGGAAAACGCCAACAAATGCATGCAGAGCCGAACTAGGCAGATACCCACTGATAATAAACATCCAAAAACGAGCACTAAACTTCCTAAATCACCTCAAATCTAGCTCCCCAGACACCCTTCATTTCAAAGCCTTTCAGACCCAAGAGCTAAACCCAGAAAAGAGTCCCCTGAGTCAGCTGCTACGGAAACTAAGTACTCAGCCGGACCCTGACCAGCCCCAGACCAACACAGCCGCCCAAACACCAATCCGAGTGAACCAAATCATTAAAAAATGCAAAGAAACCTACCTGGAACATTGGAACAAAATAACCGAAAGCCAAAGCAGATTAGAATGTTACCGGGCCCTAAAAAGAGAATATAAACTGGCAGACTACCTCACGACCATCAGAGACACAAAACAGAGACAGACCCTCACCAGGTACAGACTAAGCGACCACCAACTGGAAATTGAAAAAGGCAGATACAAGAAATCCTGGCAGCCTAGAGAGAATAGAATATGCGATCAATGTCTGGCTGGCGAGGTTGAAACAGAAATGCATTTCCTCCTAAAATGCGAAAAATTCAACACATCAAGAAACATATTATTCAACAAGCTAAGCCAAACAACCCCAGATTTCAAGGAATTGGATGATCTGTCAAAATTGAGATTAGTCCTAGGAGAAGGAGACAGACCATACCTTGGGGCCAAATATGTAACAACATGTCACAACCTGAGGACTGTTTAAAATTAAGACTGTTTAAAATTAATATTGAACGTACCAAATGAAGTACAAAGACTGTTTAAAATTAATATTGTTTAAAAGTAATATTGTATGTACCCAACAAATGTCAAATCGATTGACACCTACAGAATGTTGGAAAACTGTACCTTTTTGCTATGTAAGCTTTGGCAATATGGTTCTCTGTAAACTTTCATGCCAATAAAGCATTTTAATTGGAATTGGAATTGGGAAGGAGAGAGAGAGAGAGGGAAGGAGAGAGAGGGGGAGGGAAGGCGAGAGAGAGGGAAGGAGAGAGAGAGGGAAGGAGAGAGAGAGAGAGGGAAGGAGAGAGAGAGAGGGAAGGAGAGAGAGAGGGAAGGAGAGAGAGAGAGGGAAGGAGAGAGAGAGTGAGGGAAGGAGAGAGAGAGAGGGAAGGAGAGAGAGAGGGAAGGAGAGAGAGAGAGAGAGGGAAGGAGAGAGAGAGAGGGAAGGAGAGAGAGAGGGAAGGAGAGAGAGAGGGAAGCAGAGAGAGGGAAGGAGAGAGAGAGAGAGGGAAGGAGAGAGAGAGAGAAGGAGAGAGAGAGGGACGGAGAGAGAGGGGGGAAGGAAGGAGAGAGAGAGGGAAGGAGAGAGAGAGAGAAGGAGAGACAGAGAGAGAGGGAAGGAGAGAGAGAGAGAGGGGGGGAGAGAGAGAGAGGGAAGGAGAGAGAGAGAGGGAAGAAGAGAGAGAGAGAGAGAGGGAAGGAGAGAGAGAGAGAGGGAGGGAAGGAGAGAGAGAGAGGGAAGGAGAGAGAGAGGGAAGGAAGGAGAGAGAGGGAGGGAGCGAGAGAGAGAGGGAAGGAGAGAGGGAAGGAGAGAGAAGGAGAGAGGGAGAGGGAAGGAGAGAGTGAGAGGGGGAAGGAGAGAGAGAGAGAGGGAAAGAGAGGGGGAAGGAGAGAGAGAGAGAGAGAGAGGGAAGGAGAGCGAGAGAGAGGGAAGGAGAGAGAGAGAGGGAAGGAGAGAGAGAGGGAAGGAGAGAGAGAGGGAAGGAGAGAGAGGGAAGGAGAGAGAGAGAGAGAGAGGGAAGGAGAGAGAGGGGGAAGGAGAGAGAGGGGGGGAAGGAGAGAGGGACGGAAGGAGAGAGAGAGAGAGGGAAGGAGAGAGAGAGGGAAGGAGAGAGAGGGAAGGAGAGAGAGAGAGGGAAGGAGAGAGAGAGGGAAGGAGAGAGAGAGGGAAGGAGAGAGAGAGAGGGAAGGAGAGAGAGAGGGAAGGAAAGAGTGAGAGAGAGAGGGGAGGGGAGAGAGAGAGAGAGAGAGAGGGAAGGAGAGAGAGAGAGAGAGGGAAGGAGAGAGAGGGAAGGAGAGAGAGAGAGGGAAGCAGAGAGAGAGAGAGAGAGGGAAGGAGAGAGAGAGGGAAGGAGAGAGAGGGAAGGTGAGAGAGAGAGGGAAGGAGAGAGAGAGGGAAGGAGAGAGAGAGGGAAGGAGAGAGAAAGAGAAGGAGAGAGAGAGAGGGAAGGAGAGAGAGAGAGGGGGAAGGAGAGAGAGAGGGGGAAGGAGAGAGAGAGGGAAGGAGAGAGAGAGAGGGAAGGAGAGAGAGAGGGAAGGAGAGAGAGAGAGGAAGGAGAGAGAGAGAGGGAAGGAGAGAGAGAGAGAGGGAAGGAGAGAGAAGGGGAAGGAGAGAGAGAGAGGGAAGGAGAGAGAGAGAGGGAAGGAGAGAGAGAGAGAGAGGGAAGGAGAGAGAGAGAGAGGGAAGGAGAGAGAGAGAGAGAGAGGGAAGGAGAGAGAGAGGGAAGGAGAGAGAGAGGGGGAAGGAGAGAGAGAGGGAATGAGAGAGAGAGAGGGAAGGAGAGAGAGAGGGAAGGAGAGAGAGAGAGGGAAGGAGAGAGAGAGAGAGAGGGAAGGAAGGAGAGAGAGAGGGAAGCTGCACTAAATGGGAAAAACACACAATAGAAGCCCTACATGCAGAATTCTGCCGAAGCATCCTTCGCACCCAAAGAAAAACGCCAACAAATGCATGCAGAGCCGAACTAGGCCGATACCCACTGATAATAAACATCCAAAAACGAGCACTAAACTTCCTAAATCACCTCAAATCTAGCTCCCCAGACACCCTTCATTTCAAAGCCTTTCAGACCCAAGAGCTAAACCCAGAAAAGAGTCCCCTAAGTCAGCTGCTACTGAAACTAAGTACTCAGCCGGACCCTGACCAGCCCCAGACCAACACAGCCGTCCAAACACCAATCCGAGTGAACCAAATCATTAAACAATGCAAAGAAACCTACCTGGAACATTGGAACAAAATAAGCGAAAGCCAAAGCAGATTAGAATGTTACCGGGCCCTAAAAAGAGAATATAAACTGGCAGACTACCTCACGACCATCAGAGACACAAAACAGAGACAGACCCTCACCAGGTACAGACTAAGCGACCACCAACTGGAAATTGAAAAAGGCAGATACAAGAAATCCTGGCAGCCTAGAGAGAATAGAATATGCGATCAATGTCTGGCCGGCGAGGTTGAAACAGAAATGCATTTCCTCCTAAAATGCGAAAAATTCAACACATCAAGAAATATATTATTCAACAAGCTAAGCCAAACAACCCCAGATTTCAAGGAATTGGATGACCTGTCAAAATTGAGATTAGTCCTGGGAGAAGGAGACAGACCATACCTTGGGGCCAAATATGTAACAACATGTCACAACCTGAGGACTGTTTAAAATTAAGACTGTTTAAAATTAATATTGAACGTACCAAATGAAGTAGAAAGACTGTTTAAAATTAATATTGTTTAAAAGTAATATTGTATGTACCCAACAAATGTCAAATCGATTGACACCTACAGAATGTTGGAAAACTGTACCTTTTTGCTATGTAAGCTTTGGCAATATGGTTCTCTGTAAACTTTCATGCCAATAAAGCATTTGAATTGGAATTGGAATTGGAATTGGGAAGGAGAGAGAGAGAGAGGGAAGGAGAGAGAGAGAGGGAAGGAGAGAGAGAGGGAAGGAGAGAGAGAGGGAAGGAGAGAGAGAGGGAAGGAGAGAGAGAGAGGGAAGGAGAGAGAGAGGGAAGGAGAGAGAGAGAGGGAAGGAGAGAGAGAGAGAGGGAAGGAGAGAGAGAGGGGGAAGGAGATAGAGAGAGAGAGAGGGGGAAGGAGAGAGAGAGAGAGAGGGAAGGAGAGAGAGAGGGAAGGAGAGAGAGAGGGAAGGAGAGAGAGAGGGGGGAGAGAGAGAGAGGGAAGGAGAGAGGGAAGGAGAGAGAGAGGGGGAAGGAGAGAGAGAGAGGGAAGGAGAGAGAGAGAGAGGGAAGGAGAGGGGGAGAGAGGGCGGGAGAGAGAGAGAGGGAAGGAGAGAGGGAGAGGGAAGGAGAGAGAGAGAGAGGTAAGGAGAGAGAGACAGGGAAGGAGAGAGGGAGAGAGGGAAGGAAAGAGAGAGGGAAGGAGAGAGAGAGAAGGAGAGAGGGAAGGAGAGAGAGAGAGGGAAGGAGAGAGAGAGCGAGAGGGAAGGGGAGAGGGAAGGAGAGAGAGAGAGGGAAGGAGAGAGAGAGAGGGAAGGAGAGAGAGGGAAGGAGAGAGAGGGGGAGAGAGAGAGGGAAGGAGAGAGAAAGAGGGAAGGAGAGAGAGAGAGAGGTAAGGAGAGAGAGAGAGAGCGAAGTAGAGAGAGAGAGGGGGAAGGAGAGAGAGAGGGAAGGAGAGAGGGAGAGAGGGAAAGAAGGAGAGAGGGAAGGAGAGAGAGAGAGGGAAGGAGAGAGGGAGAGAGGGAAGGAGCAAGAGAGAGAGGGAAGGAGAGAGAGAGAGGGAAGGAGAGAGAGAGGGAAGGAAAGAGAGAGGAAGGAGAGAGAGAGAAGGAGAGAGGGAAGGAGAGAGAGAGGGAAGGAGAGAGAGGGGGGAGAGAGAGAGGGAAGGAGAGAGAGGGGGAGAGAGAGGGCGGGAGAGAGAGAGTGAAGGAGAGAGAGAGAGGGAAGGAGAGCGAGAGAGAGAGGGAAGGAGAGAGAGGTAAGGAGAGAGAGAGAGAGAGCGAAGGAGAGAGAGAGAGAGGGAAGGAGAGAGAGAGCGGGAAGGAGAGAGAGAGAGAGGGAAGGAGAGAGAGAGAGAGCGAGGGAAGGAGAGAGAGGGAAGGAGAGAGAGAGAGAGGGAAGTAGAGAGAGAGAGAGGGAAGGAGAGAGATAGAGGGAAGGAGAGAGAGAGAGGGAAGGAGAGAGAGGGAAGGAGCGAGAGAGAGAGGGAAGGAGAGAGAGAGGGAAGGAAAGAGAGAGGGAAGGAGCGAGAGAGAGAGGGAAGGAGAGAGAGGGAAGGAAGGAGAGAGAGAGCGAAGGAGAGAGGGAAGGTGAGGGAGAGAGAGGGAAGGAGAGAGGGAAGGAGAGAGACAGAGAGAGAGGGAAGGAGAGAGAGGGGGAGAGAGAGGGGGGGAAGAGAGAGAGCGACTGGGGGGGAAGAGAGAAAGCGACTGGGGGGGAAGAGAGAGAGCGACTGGGGGGGAAGAGAGAGAGCGACTGGGGGGAAGAGAGAGAGCAACTGGGGGGAAGAGAGAGAGCGACGGGGGGGAAGAGAGAGAGCGACGGGGGGAAGAGAGAGAGCGACTGGGGGAAGAGAGAGTGACTGGGGGAAGAGAGAAAGCGACTGGGGGGAAGAGATAGCGCGACTGGGGGGAAGAGAGAGAGCGACTGGGGGGAAGAGAGAGCGCGACTGGGGGGAAGAGGGGTGGAAGGGGGAAGGGGAGGGGAGGGGGGGAGAGGGGGGAGTGGGGGAGAAAGGGGAGGCGGGGAGAAAGGGGAGGGGAGGGGGTAGAGAGGGGAGAGGGGGAGAAAGGGGAGGGGGAGAAAGGGGAGAGGGGAGGGGGGAGAAAGGGGAGGGGAGGGGGGAGAACGGGGAGTGGAGGGGAGAAACGGGAGGGGGGAGAAAGGGGAGGGGAGGGGGGGAGAAAGGGGAAGGGAGGGGGGAGAAGGGGGGAAAGGGGAGGGAGAGGGGGGATGGGAGGGGGAGATGGGGGGATGGGAGGGGGAGATGGGGGGAGGGGGGAGAAAGGGAGGGGGGAGCCAGCAGACCCTCTCCCCTCTGCCGGCGATGGCTCCGCTGAGCTCCGTGCCGCCCCACGCACTGACATGGCGAGCGCAGCGCCCCGGTCAGCCCGAGCCCCGCCCCCCTGAGGCAGCTTGAGACGGCCGATTGCGGCTGGCCGGGCCCGGTTGCCTTGGTAACCCTCTCCGCCTCCCGATCTCCAGGACCGGGCCTGGGCCTGAGCGGCTTGAGACGGCCGATTGCGGCTGGCGAGCCCGGTTGCCGGGGTAACCCTCTCCGCTCCCCTCCCCTCTCGATCCCCGCCCCCCCCCCCCCCGCTAACCTGCTCGCTTCCCTCTGGCCGCGCTCTGTGTGGAGGTGCGCCATGCAGCGCGAGCGCGAATGAAGCCCCAGCCAGCCTTTACCAAGATGGCTGGCCGCTGGTTCGAAATCGGGCCCAGCGGGGGGGTGGGGGGTGAGGAGTGGGAGCAGCTTGCCACAAAACAATTGCCTAGGGTCCAGCATGGCTGGCAACAGACGGCCAGGCTTTGAGGCCTACCTGCAAAAACGGGGAAAGGTAGGAAAATTAATGAGATTAGAAAAAGATTTAGAAAGTAATTAACTTTTTTTTAAAACAACATGGCCTAGAAATTCAGTTGGTTGCGCCAGCCGGTAGCGCCTTAGGAGGAGTAGATGTCGGGTGCTAGGCGGCTAGCGGCCGGGCGCAGCGCGATCTGCGCCTCGCCCCAACTTCACTCACGATTTAGCGGCGGCGCAAAGTCTTTGCGCGCGCTCAGCTGCGCGCGCAGATCATGACGTCATTTCCTCGTGCAACGCCCTTTGTGCGCCCCCAACCGGAAATTCAGTCACGACGCCCCATTGTGCGCCTGGCGCCCCTAGCGACTGTTAGAGTGGAACGGTGCTCAGTCGATGCGGGGCGCGGGGGGCGCAAATTAAAGGGCACTCCTCCTGCACTATAAAAGGCTGCCATTTCGCAGCACTCCTTCTTGAGAGACAGATCTTTGCAGAGACCAAGGTAGAGAGCTTTCTGCTTTGGCCCAACACTCGGACAGGTACTTGTGGCTTCAGGCCACAGCTTTCCACTTGTCTTTGCCTTCATTGACATATCATTGTTTGCCAGCATATTATGGGGGGCTGCAATGGGTGCAAACGCTGGCTTTCTCAATTGCATCCAAAGGGCTCACAGACGCCGTGAGAGAGTGGCAGCCCCTGGCTAGACGGAGAGGGGGCAACAGGCGTCGGGAAAGGAGACCTTACCCACCCAGGGTATACCGCCAGCAGTTCTCCTATCTCAACATGTCTGACAGAGCAGGGTGTTCGGAGGCTGCGATTCAGAAGGGAGGTGGTCACAGAGATCTGCCAGCTGCTTGGCGGTGATCTGCAGCCACAGCTGAGGAGCAGGACGTCTCTGTCGGTGGCAGTGAAGGTGACGGTGGCTCTCAACTTCTATGCCACCGGCTCCTTCCAATCCGCTTACTGGGGACATTTCCAACATCTCCCAGTTCGCCGTGCATTGCTGCATCCGCCAGGTGAACAATGCCCTTTTCAAAAGGAGACGTCAGTTCATCTCCTTCTCCATGGCCCTTGCCAAGCAGCAACAGCGTGCAATGGGCTTTGCAGCATTCGCGGGCTTCCCCATGGTGCAGGGCGCCATTGACTGCATGCATGTGGCTTTGCGGGCACCTCTGGAGAATGCCGAGGATTACCGCAACCGGAAGGGCTACTGTTCGTTGAACATCCAGCTGGTGTGTGACCACAGGCAGCTCATCCTAGCTGTCAATGCCCGCTTTCCAGGCAGCAGCCACGATGCCTTCATCCTGCGACAGACTTCTGTGGCAGACATGTTCCAGGCCCAGCCTCACCCACGAGATGGCTTATCGGGGACAAAGGCTATCCTTTGTGTACCTGGCTGATGACCCCGCTCCGTGCGCCCAGCACCCCTGCTGAAGAGGGATACAACGATAGCCATCAAGCGACCAGGAACATCATCGAACAAACAATCGGTGTCCTGAAGCAACGGTTCCGCCGTCTGGATCGTTCCGGTGGAGCCCTACAATATTCGCCGGAGCGAGTCTCCCATTTCGTGGTCGTTTGCTGTATGCTGCACAACCTGGCTATCCGCAGGACTCAGCCACTGCCACAGACATTGGGGACCACCTGAGGAGGAGGAGGAGGACCAGCACAGGAGGGAGGCAGAAAGTGCAAGGGCCGCCCGTCGCGGCTTATTGAACGTCGGTTCTAGGCCCCCTCTCCGCTCCACAAGCCCTCAGCCGAGCAGGGCAACCCGGACTTTACAAAAAAACCATGCACAGTGCAATTTAAGACAATAATTTATTGCAAACCTCTGCCCTTCCCACATTACATCCTCATGTGGAGAAGCCCCCTCCAAAAACACAAAACTACCAGTCTCGGCCTTACAAAATGAAAGAAAGACACCAGTCTCGGCCTTACAAAAACACAACTGCACCAGTCTCGGCCTTACAAAAAGAAAGAAAGACACCAGTCTCGGCCTTACAAAAACACAACTGCACCAGTCTCGGCCTTACAAAAAGAAGAAAAGACACCAGTCTCGGCCTTACAAAAACGCAACTGCACCAGTCTCGGCCTTACAAAAAGAAAGAAAGACACCAGTCTCGGCCTTACAAAAACACAACTACACCAACCTCGGCCATACAAAAAGCACCAGGCATTTGTGCATACCTTCTACTTTTTGCCCTGCGAGGGCGATGCCTTTCGCATCCTTGCCTGGCCCCTGCCCGCCCTGCAGCTCCTCCTCAATGGGAGCCCAGTGGCTGCAGCAAGGCTGGGGGAAGGCTGCTGAGGGGCAGATGGCGAGACGGCAGATGCCCTTGGGTGTCGGCCTGCACCAGCTCTGGCCTTGGAGTGGCCGGCTGCTGACTGCTCCAACTCTGGCTGGGCGGCAGCAGTCTGTCCAGCGGCTCGTGGCAGCTGCAATGGCGGAATGGCAGTGTCGGCTGCAGGAATGGTGCCAACCTGGCAGATCGCAGGTGCTCGCTGGTCGCCTGAGACATTGGCACTCGCACGGGCCAGCACTGCAGCATGCGCAGCAAACAGCTGAAGAACAGACTGCTGGGCTGCTGCTGCGCGGTGAGTGCCCTGGCGATGCCTGGCTGATCCAGCGAGGGTGGCAGCAGTTAGTGCCCGTGTGGACCTGGTCTGTGTCCGCTTGACAACAGCCAGTGAATGGACGGCAGGACTGAGCACTTGGCTCGAAGCCGCCTGTCCTGCCGCAAAGTCCTGTAGACTCCTGGCCTGTGCTGCACTGAATTGATCCAGACTCCTGGCCTGTGCTGCACTGAATTGATCCAGACTCCTGGCCTGTGCTGCTCCAAATTGCTGCACACTCCTTCACAAAGACTCAATGGAGTCAGGCATCCTTGCCACTGCAGCCATGAGCTCATTGTGCCTGCGCTCAGCCTGGATGGCCATTTCCTCCAGGAGCTGCACCTCCTCTGCGCTGACCGTCGCAGGACTGGAGGCCGCACTCACCCTCTGGGGAGAAGTCCGCCGAGCTTCCCCACCCCTCCGCGCTGCTGCAGGCCGCTGGGCCCCGGAGCTTCACTCTCCTCCGACCCTTCCCCCCGGCTCCCCTCCAGGGAAGACGTGTCCCCTACATCGCCATGGGCTGGCGCGGCTGAGGGTGGCACTGATGGGCCGGCTTCCTCTTCCTCCTCCTCGTATTCCGAAGCGCTGACAGTGGCAGCTTGAGGGCCCGCTTCCTCACCTGGCGATTCACCATCTGAAAGCAGGAAGGCACAAGAGTAGCTTCAGAGTGAGGACAGGGCGGCAGCGAGGGAGGCATGAGTGGTGCTATTCACTGCATTGGTCGGACAGTGGCAAAGGATGCTGATCTGAGGCGCAAGTGGAACGAGCGAGGTCATAAAGGTGATGCCCTTACCATTGGTGCCCAGAACAGGGTCGGCATCTCCACTGGCGACGGGGCCAATCAGCCGGCCTGCCATAATGCGCTCCACACGCTGGTCGAGGTCGGAGAGCTCTTTTACGTCAGGACGGCCTCCCCGGTGTCAGTTCGTTTCCGCGGTTGTGCGCCACCTTGGCCTGCAAGAGAAAGGACGGCCTCTAAGTACAGTGTGAAGCCCTGATCTTGTCTGCACTGCCTCCATGGTCGAATAGCTTGTACAGTGTGAAGCCCTGATCTTGTCTGCACTGCCTCCCATGGTCGAATAGCTTGTACAGTGTGACGCCCTGATCTTGTCTGCACTGCCTCCCATGGTCGAATAGCTTGTACAGTGTGAAGCCCTGATCTTGTCTGCACTGCTCCCATGGTCGAATAGATTGTACAGTGTGTAAAGTGCTGAATGTGCAAGTGATTTTCATGACAGTCCCATAGCTGCTGGATGAGGGCTGGCCATTAGGGCTTTCAGGTCCCTTTGCCCATAAAGTGAGGTGCACATGCAGGGATGAGGAGGACACTGGAAAGGGTACTCACCCTGACAACCCGAGTGAGGTCGTTGAACTTCTTCCGGCATTGCACAGGAGTCCTGGCAACCACGCTGTTGGAAGACACCCTGTTTGAGACCTCCCTCCAGTCTTTCCGGTAGGCGCTGGGCAGCGGCCTCTTGCCACCTTCTGGGAACAGAACATGGCGCCTGCGCTCCACTCCGCCAACCAGCAGCCTCAGGTCACCGTCGCTGAAGCGCTGCGCTCTCTCCCTGGCCTTCTCCATAGCCCTGGGCGTTGTGCAGATGAAGCTGAAGTGGTCAGGCCTAGGTTGAGGGCTGCAGTGTGCAGGGCGTGGCAGGCAAACAAATCCACCCTCCCCCTTTAAGAGCTGACCGGCGCCAGAGTATCTGCCGTCAATCAACAACTCGCCGCACCTGCGCTGCGCCCGGCCTCGGGGGTATCGCTCAGCACCGCCGGCTTAGCGCCTAAAGATAGTCGTGCATCGCCTGTTTTAGCGCAGCAGCAACCTCTTGGGGCGATGCGACTCAATATCGGCGAAGGTGGCACGACTTTGCGCCGGGCGCAAACTTTAGCGGCCGCCCGACTTTACCGCCCCAAAAGTGGCTATACTGAATTTCTAGGCCTATGTGTTTTAAAAGCAACTTTTTTTTTAAAGACGCTTAAAGCGGGAAAAAGAAATGAAAAGTTTGGAATCAAGATGGCGGTTCAGAACGATAAGGCCCGCCCACACACGCACCGATTGGTCGACCGTCATGTCACCGAAGCGTAGGATTGGTCAATCGTCCCGTCACTCGACTCTAGGAGGGCCCGCCCGCACGCGCCAGGAACCCGCCCCCGCCACGCAGCGATTGGTCGACCGTACGATTGGTCGACCTTAACGTCACTCTATTGCTAATGAGCGGATAATGAGATGCTAATGAGCGGAATTTTGAACATTTTTTGGATACCGCAGGTGCAATTTTTGTCTCGCCGAAACATAAATACGCTTGCGACCGTTCCGGAATCGTAAGCTTTCTTTTGATGTAACGCACGTGTAGGTACACTCTATAACTTTAGAGTGCACAGCCGGACAGACACACCAAAGGACAGACAGACAGACAGATGTATCCGTTTATGGACTAGCTGAAGTGCCCGGCGGTGCCGAGGGTCTTTTGAGGGGATGTTGTTGTTGGAAGAGAGAGAGAGAGCGACTGCGGGGAAGAGAGAGAGTGACTGGGGGGAAGAGAGAGAGCGACTGGGGGAAGAGAGAGAGCGACTGGGGGAAGAGAGAGAGCGACTGGGGGGGAAGAGAGAGAGCGACTGGGGGGGGAAGAGAGAGAGCGACTGGGAGGGAAGAGAGAGAGCGACTGGGGGGGAAGAGAGAGAGCGATGGGGGGGAAGAGAGAGCGCGACTGGGGGGAAGAGAGAGAGCGACTGGGGGGGAAGAGAGAGAGCGACTGGGGGGAAGGGAGGGCGTGACTGGGGGGGAAGGGAGAGTGCGACTGGGGGGAAGGGAGAGCGCGACTGGGGGGAAGGGAGAGCGGGACTGGGGGGAAGAGAGAACGCGACTGGGGGTAACAGAGAGCGTGACTGGGGGGAAGAGAGAGCGCGACTGGGGGGAAGGGGAGGGAGGGGGGAATGGGGGGGAAAGAGTGGGGGGAGGGGGGAAGTGGGTGGAGAGGGGGGAAGTGGGGGGAGAAGGGGAGGGGAGAGGAGGGGGGAGGGGGGAGGAAAGGGGGAGGGGAGGAAAGGGGGAGGGGGAGGAGGGGGTGAGGAGGGGGGGAGGGGGAGTCCCCGAGCCCCGACCCCGATCTCCCGCCCCGATCTCCCGCCCCCCGATCTCCCGATTGTCCCGCCCCGCGATCTCCCGATGTCCTGCCCCCCGATGTCCCGTCCCCCGATGTCCCGCCCCCACGATCTCCCATCCCCCGATCTCCCGCCGCTCGCCCCCCGTCGATCCCGATCTCCCGCCCGCGACTCTCCGATGTCCGCCCCCGCCCCGACCCCGATCTCCCGATGTCCCGCCCCGTTCTCCCCGATGTCCCCGCCCCACGATCTCCCGATGTCCCGCCCCCGAGGATCTCCGATGTCCCCCCCCGTCTCCCGATGTCCCCCCCGATCTCCCGATGTCCCACCCCGGATCTCCCGATGTCCCGCCCCCGGATCTCCCAATGTCCCGACCCCCGATCTCCCGCCGCCCGATCTCCCAATGTCCCGCCCCCCGATGTCCCGCCCCCCGATCTCCCGATGTCCCGCCCCCGGATCTCCCGATGTCCCGCCCCCCGATCTCCCGATGTCCCGCCCCCCGATCTCCCCGATGTGCCGCCCCCCAATGTCCCGCCCCCGGATCTGCCGATGTCCCGCTCCCGATGTCCCGCCCCGCGATCTCCCGATGTCCCGCCCCCCCGATCTCCCGTCCCCTGATCTCCCGATGTCCCCGCCCCC
>NC_140998.1:231115560-231148896 GCF_052327205.1 Somniosus microcephalus
CTGGGGGGAAGAGAGAGATCGACTGGGGGGAAGAGAGAGAGCGACTGGGGGGAAGAGAGAGAGCGACTGGGGGGAAGAGAGAGAGCGACTGGGGGAAGAGAGAGAGCGACTGGGGGGAAGAGAGAGAGCGACTGGGGGGAAAAGAGAGAGCGACTGGGGGGAAGAGAGAGAGTGACTGGGGAAGAGAGAGAGTGACTGGGGGGAAGAGAGAGATCGACTGGGGGGAAGAGAGAGAGCGACTGGGGGGAAGAGAGAGAGCGACTGGGGGAAGAGAGAGAGCGACTGGGAGGAAGAGAGAGAGCGACTGGGGGGAAGAGAGAGCGACTGGGGGAAAAGAGAGAGCGACTGGGGGGAAGTAGATGTGGTGTACCTGGACTTCCAAAAGGCCTTCGATAAGGTCCCACATAAAAGATTAGCATGGAAAATTGAGGCTCATGGGATAAAGGGGAAAGTTTTGGCGTGGATAGGGAACTGGCTGTCAGATAGAAAACAGAGAGTTGGAATAAACGGCTCATTTTCTGAATGGCAGGCAGTAACAAGTGGGGTACCACAGGGATCTGTCCTGGGCCCCCAGCTGTTCACAATTTACATTAATGACCTGGATCAGGGAGTCGGATGCAGCATTTCCAAATTTGCAGACGACACTAAACTAGGAGGGGGGGTGGGCTCAGAGGAAGAGACCAGGAAGCTCCAGAGCGATTTGGACAGACTGGGCGATTGGGCGGATAAATGGCAGATGCACTATAATGTGGACAAGTGCGAAGTTATCCACCTTGGGTGCAGGAACGGGAGGGCAAATTATTATTTAAATGGCAATAGATTGGGAGAGGGGGAAGTACAGAGAGACCTGGGTGTTCTTGTACACCAGTCACTGAAGGCGAGCATGCAGGTGCAACAGGCGGTCAAGAAGGCAAACGGTATGCTGGCCTTCATAGCAAAAGGGTTAGAATACAGGAACAGGGATACCTTGCTGCAGCTGTACAGGGCACTGGTGAGACCACACCTCGAGTACTGTGTACAGTTTTGGTCGCCTCATCTGAGGAAGGATGTTCTTGCCATGGAGGGGGTGCAGCGGCGATTCACCAGGCTGATACCAGGAATGGCGGGAATGACCTATGAGGAGAGACTATGTAGTTTAGGGATGTACACACTGGAGTTTAGAAGATTGAGAGGGGACCTCATAGAAGTGTATAAAATTCTGACAGGTCTAGACAGACTGGATGCAGAAGGAATGTTTCCCTTGGCGGGTGAGAACAGAACTAGAGGACATAATTTAAGGATAAGGGCTAAACCATTTAGGACAGAGATGAGGGGGAATTTCTTCACTCAGAGAGTGGTGAACCTGTGGAACTCATTGCCACAGAGGGCAGTGTACGCCAGCTCATTAAATATATTTAAGAGGGAATTAGATATATTTCTACGGGCAAAAGGGGTTAAGGGTTACGGAGAGAAGGCGGGGACGGGATACTGAATTAAAGGATCAGCCATGATCTCATCGAATGGCGGAGCAGGCACGAAGGGCCGAATGGCCTACTCCTGCTCCTATCTTCTATGTATCTATGTATCTAAGAGAGAGAGCGACTGGGGGGAAGTGAGAGAGCGACTGGGGGGAAGAGAGAGAACGACTGGGGGGAAGAGAGAGTGACTGGAGGGAAGAGAGAGCGACGGGGGGAAGAGAGAGAGCGACTGGGGGGAAGAGAGAGAGCGACTGGGGGAAAAGAGAGAGCGACTGGGGGGAAGAGAGAGCGCGACTGGGGGGAAGAGAGAGATCGACTGGGGGGAAGAGAGAGAGCGACTGGGGGGAAGAGAGAGAGCGACTGGGGGGAAGAGAGATAGCGACTAGGAGGAAGAGAGAGAGCGACTGGGGGAAAGAGAGAGAGCGACTGGAGGGAAGAGAGAGCGACTGGGGGAAAAGGGAGAGCGACTGGGGGGAAGAGAGAGAGCGACCGGGGGGAAGTGAGAGAGCGACTGGGGGGAAGAGAGAGAACGACTGGGGGGAAGAGAGAGTGACTGGAGGGAAGAGAGAGCGACGGGGGGAAGAGAGAGCTCGACTGGGGGGAAGAGAGAGAGCGACTGGGGGGAAGAGAGAGAGCGACTGCGGGGAAGAGAGAGTGACTGGGGGGAAGAGAGAGCGACTGGGGGTAGAGAGAGCGACTGGGGGTAGAGAGAGCGACTGGGGGGAAGAGAGAGAGCGACTGGGGGGAAGAGAGAGCGACTGGGGGGAAGAGAGAGAGCGACTGGGGGGAAGAGAGAACGACTGGGGGGAAGAGAGAGAGCGACTGGGGGGAAGAGAGAGAGTGACTGGGGGGAAGAGAGAGAGCGACTGGGGGGAAGAGAGAGATCAACTGGGGGGAAGAGAGAGAGCGACTGGGGGGAAGAGAGAGAGCGACTGGGGGGAAGAGAGAGAGCGAGTGGGGGGAAGAGAGAGTGACTGGGGGGAAGAGAGAGCAACGGGGGGAAGAGAGAGCTCGACTGGGGGGAAGAGAGAGAGCGACTGGGGGGAAGAGAGAGCGACTGGGGGGAAGAGAGAGCGACTGGGGGGAAGAGAGAGCGACTGGGGGAAGAGAGAGAGCGACTGGGGGAAGAGAGAGCGACTGGGGGGAAGAGAGAGTGCGACTGGGGGAAGAGAGAGAGCGACTGGGGGAAGAGAGAGAGCGACTGGGGGGAAGAGAGAGCGCGACTGGGGGGAAGAGAGAGAGCGACTGCGGGGAAGAGAGAGAGCGACTGGGGGGAAGTGAGAGTGCGACTGGGGGGAAGACAGAGAGCGACTGGGGGGAAGAGAGAGTGACTGGGGGGAAGAGAGAGCGATGGGGGAAGAGAGAGCTCGACTGGGGGGAAGAGAGAGAGCGACTGGGGGGAAGAGAGAGCGACTGGGGGGAAGAGAGAGCGACTGGGGGGAAGAGAGAGCGACTGGGGGGAAGAGAGAGAGCGACTGGGGGGAAGAGAGAGCGACTGGGGGGAAGAGAGAGAGCGACTGGGGGGAATAGAGAGAGCGACTGGGGGGAAGAGAGAGAGCGACTGGAGGGAAGAGAGAGAGCGACTGGGGGGAAGAGAGAGAGCGACTGGGGGGAAGAGAGAGAGCGACTGGGGGGAAGAGAGAGAGCGACTGGGGGGAAGAGAGAGAGCAACTGGGGGAAGAGAGAGAGCGACTGGGGGGAAGAGAGAGAGCGACTGGGGGGAAGAGAGAGAGCGACTGGGGGAAAAGAGAGAGCGACTGGGGGGAAGAGAGAGCGCGACTGGGGGGAAGAGAGAGAGCGACTGGGGGGAAGAGAGAGCAACGGGGGGAAGAGAGAGCTCGACTGGGGGGAAGAGAGAGAGCGACTGGGGGGAAGAGAGAGCGACTGGAGGGAAGAGAGAGCGACTGGGGGGAAGAGAGAGCGACTGGGGGGAAGAGAGAGAGCGACTGGGGGGAAGAGAGAGCGACTGGGGGGAAGAGAGAGAGCGACTGGGGGAAGAGAGAGAGCGACTGGGGGAAGAGAGAGAGCGACTGGGGGGAAGAGAGAGCGCGACTGGGGGGAAGAGAGAGAGCGACTGCGGGGAAGAGAGAGAGCGACTGGGGGGAAGAGAGAGAGCGACTGGGGGGAAGAGAGAGAGCGACTGGGGGGAAGAGAGAGTGACTGGGGCGAAGAGAGAGCGATGGGGGAAGAGAGAGCTCGACTGGGGGGAAGAGAGAGAGCGACTGGGGGGAAGAGAGAGCGACTGGGGGGAAGAGAGAGCGACTGGGGGGAAGAGAGAGCGACTGGGGGGAAGAGAGAGAGCGACTGGGGGGAAGAGAGAGCGACTGGGGGGAAGAGAGAGAGCGACTGGGGGGAAGAGAGAGAGCGACTGGGCGGAATAGAGAGAGTGACTGGGGGGAAGAGAGAGAGCGACTGGAGGGAAGAGAGAGAGCGACTGGGGGGAAGAGAGAGAGCGACTGGGGGGAAGAGAGAGAGCGACTGGGGGGAAGAGAGAGAGCGACTGGGGGGAAGAGAGAGAGCGACTGGGGGGAAGAGAGAGAGCGACTGGGGGGAAGAGAGAGAGCGACTGGGGGAAAAGAGAGAGCGACTGGGGGGAAGAGAGAGCGCGACTGGGGGGAAGAGAGAGAGGGACTGGGGGGAAGAGAGAGTGACTGCGGGGAAGAGAGAGCGACGGGGGGAAGAGAGAGCTCGACTGGGGGGAAGAGAGAGAGCGACTGGGGGAAGAGAGAGAGCGACTGGGGGAAAAGAGAGAGCGACTGGGGGGAAGAGAGAGAGTGACTGGGGGGAAGAGAGAGATCGACTGGGGGGAAGAGAGAGAGCGACTGGGGGGAAGAGAGAGAGCGACTGGGGGGAAGAGAGAGAGCGACTGGGGGAAGAGAGAGAGCGACTGGGGGGAAGAGAGAGAGCGACTGGGGGGAAAAGAGAGAGCGACTGGGGGGAAGAGAGAGAGTGACTGGGGAAGAGAGAGAGTGACTGGGGGGAAGAGAGAGATCGACTGGGGGGAAGAGAGAGAGCGACTGGGGGGAAGAGAGAGAGCGACTGGGGGAAGAGAGAGAGCGACTGGGAGGAAGAGAGAGAGCGACTGGGGGGAAGAGAGAGCGACTGGGGGAAAAGAGAGAGCGACTGGGGGGAAGTAGATGTGGTGTACCTGGACTTCCAAAAGGCCTTCGATAAGGTCCCACATAAAAGATTAGCATGGAAAATTGAGGCTCATGGGATAAAGGGGAAAGTTTTGGCGTGGATAGGGAACTGGCTGTCAGATAGAAAACAGAGAGTTGGAATAAACGGCTCATTTTCTGAATGGCAGGCAGTAACAAGTGGGGTACCACAGGGATCTGTCCTGGGCCCCCAGCTGTTCACAATTTACATTAATGACCTGGATCAGGGAGTCGGATGCAGCATTTCCAAATTTGCAGACGACACTAAACTAGGAGGGGGGGTGGGCTCAGAGGAAGAGACCAGGAAGCTCCAGAGCGATTTGGACAGACTGGGCGATTGGGCGGATAAATGGCAGATGCACTATAATGTGGACAAGTGCGAAGTTATCCACCTTGGGTGCAGGAACGGGAGGGCAAATTATTATTTAAATGGCAATAGATTGGGAGAGGGGGAAGTACAGAGAGACCTGGGTGTTCTTGTACACCAGTCACTGAAGGCGAGCATGCAGGTGCAACAGGCGGTCAAGAAGGCAAACGGTATGCTGGCCTTCATAGCAAAAGGGTTAGAATACAGGAACAGGGATACCTTGCTGCAGCTGTACAGGGCACTGGTGAGACCACACCTCGAGTACTGTGTACAGTTTTGGTCGCCTCATCTGAGGAAGGATGTTCTTGCCATGGAGGGGGTGCAGCGGCGATTCACCAGGCTGATACCAGGAATGGCGGGAATGACCTATGAGGAGAGACTATGTAGTTTAGGGATGTACACACTGGAGTTTAGAAGATTGAGAGGGGACCTCATAGAAGTGTATAAAATTCTGACAGGTCTAGACAGACTGGATGCAGAAGGAATGTTTCCCTTGGCGGGTGAGAACAGAACTAGAGGACATAATTTAAGGATAAGGGCTAAACCATTTAGGACAGAGATGAGGGGGAATTTCTTCACTCAGAGAGTGGTGAACCTGTGGAACTCATTGCCACAGAGGGCAGTGTACGCCAGCTCATTAAATATATTTAAGAGGGAATTAGATATATTTCTACGGGCAAAAGGGGTTAAGGGTTACGGAGAGAAGGCGGGGACGGGATACTGAATTAAAGGATCAGCCATGATCTCATCGAATGGCGGAGCAGGCACGAAGGGCCGAATGGCCTACTCCTGCTCCTATCTTCTATGTATCTATGTATCTAAGAGAGAGAGCGACTGGGGGGAAGTGAGAGAGCGACTGGGGGGAAGAGAGAGAACGACTGGGGGGAAGAGAGAGTGACTGGAGGGAAGAGAGAGCGACGGGGGGAAGAGAGAGCTCGACTGGGGGGAAGAGAGAGAGCGACTGGGGGGAAGAGAGAGAGCGACTGGGGGGAAGAGAGTGTGACTGGGGGGAAGAGAGAGCGACTGGGGGGAAGAGAGAGCGACTGGGGGGAAGAGGGAGAGCGACTGGGGGGAAAAGAGAGAGCGACTGGGGGAAAAGAGAGAGCGACTGGGGGGAAGAGAGAGCGCGACTGGGGGGAAGAGAGAGAGCGACTGGGGGGAAGAGAGAGAGCGACTGGGGGGAAGAGAGAGAGCGACTGGGGGGAAGAGAGAGAGCGACTGGGGGGAAGAGAGAGAGCGACTGGGGGAAAAGAGGGAACGAATGGGGGGGAGAGAGAGCATGACTGGGGGGAAGAGAGAGAGCGACTGGGGGGAAGAGAGAGAGTGACTTGGGGGAAGAGAGAGAGCGACTGGGGGGAAGAGAGAGTGACTGGGGGGAAGAGAGAGCGACGGGGGGAAGAGAGAGCTCGACTGGGGGGAAGAGAGAGAGCGACTGGGTGGAAGAGAGAGAGCGACTGGGGGAAAAGAGAGAGCGCCTGGGGGGAAGAGAGAGAGTGACTGGGGGGAAGAGAGAGATCGACTGGGGGGAAGAGAGAGAGCGACTGGGGGGAAGAGAGAGAGCGACTCGGGGGGAAGAGAGAGAGCGACTGGGGGGAAGAGAGAGAGCGACTGGGGGGAAGAGAGAGAGCGACTGGGGGGAAAAGAGAGAGCGACTGGGGGGAAGAGAGAGAGTGACTGGGGGAAGAGAGAGAGTGACTGGGGGGAAGAGAGAGATCGACTGGGGGGAAGAGAGAGAGCGACTAGGGGGAAGAGAGAGAGCGACTGGGGGGAAGAGAGATAGCGACTAGGAGGAAGAGAGAGAGCGACTGGGGGAAAGAGAGAGAGCGACTGGAGGGAAGAGAGAGCGACTGGGGGAAAAGGGAGAGCGACTGGGGGGAAGAGAGAGAGCGACCGGGGGGAAGTGAGAGAGCGACTGGGGGGAAGAGAGAGAACGACTGGGGGGAAGAGAGAGTGACTGGAGGGAAGAGAGAGCGACGGGGGGAAGAGAGAGCTCGACTGGGGGGAAGAGAGAGAGCGACTGGGGGGAAGAGAGAGAGCGACTGCGGGGAAGAGAGAGTGACTGGGGGGAAGAGAGAGCGACTGGGGGGAAGAGAGAGCGACTGGGGGGAAGAGAGAGAGCGACTGGGGGGAAGAGAGAGCGACTGGGGGGAAGAGAGAGAGCGACTGGGGGGAAGAGAGAACGACTGGGGGGAAGAGAGAGAGCGACTGGGGGGAAGAGAGAGAGTGACTGGGGGGAAGAGAGAGAGCGACTGGGGGGAAGAGAGAGATCAACTGGGGGGAAGAGAGAGAGCGACTGGGGGGAAGAGAGAGAGCGACTGGGGGGAAGAGAGAGAGCGAGTGGGGGGAAGAGAGAGTGACTGGGGGGAAGAGAGAGCAACGGGGGGAAGAGAGAGCTCGACTGGGGGGAAGAGAGAGAGCGACTGGGGGGAAGACAGAGAGCGACTGGGGGGAAGAGAGAGTGACTGGGGGGAAGAGAGAGCGATGGGGGAAGAGAGAGCTCGACTGGGGGGAAGAGAGAGAGCGACTGGGGGGAAGAGAGAGCGACTGGGGGGAAGAGAGAGCGACTGGGGGGAAGAGAGAGCGACTGGGGGGAAGAGAGAGAGCGACTGGGGGGAAGAGAGAGCGACTGGGGGGAAGAGAGAGAGCGACTGGGGGGAATAGAGAGAGCGACTGGGGGGAAGAGAGAGAGCGACTGGAGGGAAGAGAGAGAGCGACTGGGGGGAAGAGAGAGAGCGACTGGGGGGAAGAGAGAGAGCGACTGGGGGGAAGAGAGAGAGCGACTGGGGGGAAGAGAGAGAGCGACTGGGGGAAGAGAGAGAGCGACTGGGGGGAAGAGAGAGAGCGACTGGGGGGAAGAGAGAGAGCGACTGGGGGAAAAGAGAGAGCGACTGGGGGGAAGAGAGAGCGCGACTGGGGGGAAGAGAGAGAGCGACTGGGGGGAAGAGAGAGTGAGTGGGGGGAAGAGAGAGGGCGACGGGGGGAAGAGAGAGCTCGACTGGGGGGAAGAGAGAGAGCGACTGGGGGGAAGAGAGAGAGCGACTGGGGGAAAAGAGAGAGCGACTGGGGGGAAGAGAGAGAGTGACTGGGGGGAAGAGAGAGATCGACTGGGGGGAAGAGAGAGAGCGACTGGGGGGAAGAGAGAGAGCGACTGGGGGGGAAGAGAGAGAGCGACTGGGGGGAAGAGAGAGAGCGAGTGGGGGGAAGAGAGAGAGCGACTGGGGGGAAAAGAGAGAGCGACTGGGGGGAAGAGAGAGAGTGACTGGGGGAAGAGAGAGAGTGACTGGGGGGAAGAGAGAGATCGACTGGGGGGAAGAGAGAGAGCGACTGGGGGGAAGAGGGAGAGCGACTGGGGGAAGAGAGAGAGCGACTGGGAGGAAGAGAGAGAGCGACTGGAGGGAAGAGAGAACGACTGGGGGAAAAGAGAGAGCGACTGGGGGGAAGAGAGAGAGCGACTGGGGGGAAGTGAGAGAGCGACTGGGGGGAAGAGAGAGAACGACTGGGGGGAAGAGAGAGTGACTGGAGGGAAGAGAGAGCGACGGGGGGAAGAGAGAGCTCGACTGGGGGGAAGAGAGAGAGCGACTGGGGGGAAGAGAGAGAGCGACTGGGGGGAAGAGGGAGTGACTGGGGGGAAGAGAGAGCGACTGGGGGGAAGAGAGAGCGACTGGGGGAAAGAGAGAGAGCGACTGGGGGGAAGAGAGAGCGACTGGGGGGAAGAGAGAGAGCGACTGGGGGGAAGAGAGAGAGTGACTGGGGGGAAGAGAGAGAGCGACTGGGGTGAAGAGAGAGCGCGACTGGGGGGAAGAGAGAGAGCGACGGGGGGAAGAGAGAAAGCGACTGGGGGGAAGAGAGAGAGCGACTGGGGGGAAGAGAGAGAGCGACTGGGGGCAAAAGAGAGATCGACTGGGGGGAAGCGAGAGAGCGACTGGGGGAAGAGAGAGAGCGACTGGGAGGAAGAGAGAGAGCGACTAGGGGGGAAGAGAGACGACTGGGGGGAAGAGAGAAAGCGACTCGGGGGGAAGAGAGAGAGCGACTGGGGGAAGAGAGAGAGCGACTGGGGGGAAGAGAGAGCGACTGGAGGGAAGAGAGAGAGCGACTGGAGGGAAGAGAGAGAGCGACTGGGGGGAAGAGAGAGAGCGACTGGGGGGAAGAGAGAGAGCGACTGGGAGGAAGAGAGAGCGACTGGGGTGAAGAGAGAGCGACTGGGGGGAAGAGAGAGCAACTGGGGGGAAGAGAGAGATTGACGGGGGGAAGAGAGAGAGTGACTGGGGGGAAGAGAGAGCGATTGGGGGAAGAGAGAGAGCGACTGGGGGGAAGAGAGTGAGCGACGGGGGGGAAGAGTGAGAGCGACTGGGGGGAAGAGAGAGAGCGACTGGGGGGAAGAGAGAGAGCGACTGGGGGGAAGAGAGAGAGCGACTGGGGGGAAGTGAGAGAGCGACTGGGGGGAAGAGAGCGACTGGGGGGAAGAGAGAGAGCGACTGGGGGAAGGGAGAGAGCGACTGGGGGGAAGAGAGAGTGCGACTGGGGGGAAGAGAGAGAGCGACTGGGGGGAAGAGAGAGAGCGACTGGGGGGAAGAGAGAGAGCGACTGGGGGAAGAGAGAGAGCGACTGGGGGGAAGAGAGAGAGCGACTGCGGGGAAGAGAGAGAGCGACTGGGGGAAAAGAGAGAGCGACTGGGGGGAAGAGAGAGCGCGACTGGGGGGAAGAGAGAGAGCGACTGGGGGAAGAGAGAGTGACTGGGGGGAAGAGAGAGCGACGGGGGGAAGAGAGAGCTCGACTGGGGGGAAGAGAGAGAGCGACTGGGGGGAAGAGAGAGAGCGACTGGGGGAAAAGAGAGAGCGACTGGGGGGAAGAGAGAGAGTGACTGGGGGGAAGAGAGAGATCGACTGGGGGGAAGAGAGAGAGCGACTGGGGGGAAGAGAGAGAGCGACGGGGGGGAAGAGAGAGAGCGACTGGGGGGAAGAGAGAGAGCGACTGGGGGGAAGAGAGAGAGCGACTGGGGGGAAAAGAGAGAGCGACTGGGGGGAAGAGAGAGAGTGACTGGGGGAAGAGAGAGAGTGACTGGGGGGAAGAGAGAGAGCGACTGGGGGGAAGAGAGAGTGACTGGGGGGAAGAGAGAGCGACGGGGGGAAGAGAGAGCTCGACTGGGGGGAAGAGAGAGAGCGACTGGGGGGAAGAGAGAGTGCGACTGGGGGAAAAGAGAGAGCGACTGGGGGGAAGAGAGAGAGTGACTGGGGGGAAGAGAGAGATCGACTGGGGGGAAGAGAGAGAGCGACTGGGGGGAAGAGAGAGAGCGACTCGGGGGGAAGAGAGAGAGCGACTGGGGGGAAGAGAGAGAGCGACTGGGGGGAAGAGAGAGAGCGACTGGGGGGAAAAGAAAGAGCGACTGGGGGGAAGAGAGAGAGTGACTGGGGGAAGAGAGAGAGTGACTGGGGGGAAGAGAGAGATCGACTGGGGGGAAGAGAGAGAGCGACGGGGGGAAGAGAGAGAGCGACTGGGGGGAAGAGAGATAGCGACTAGGAGGAAGAGAGAGAGCGACTGGGGGAAAGAGAGAGAGCGACTGGAGGGAAGAGAGATCGACTGGGGGAAAAGGGAGAGCGACTGGGGGGAAGAGAGAGAGCGACCGGGGAGAAGTGAGAGAGCGACTGGGGGGAAGAGAGAGAACGACTGGGGGGAAGAGAGAGTGACTGGAGGGAAGAGAGAGCGACGGGGGGAAGAGAGAGCTCGACTGGGGGGAAGAGAGAGAGCGACTGGGGGGAAGAGAGAGAGCGACTGCGGGGAAGAGAGAGTGACTGGGGGGAAGAGAGAGCGACTGGGGGGATGAGAGAGCGACTGGGGGGAAGAGAGAGAGCGACTGGGGGGAAGAGAGAGCGACTGGGGAGAAGAGAGAGAGCGACTGGGGGGAAGAGAGAACGACTGGGGGGAAGAGAGAGAGCGACTGGGGGGAAGAGAGAGAGTGACTGGGGGGAAGAGAGAGAGCGACTGGGGGGAAGAGAGAGATCAACTGGGGGGAAGAGAGAGAGCGACTGGGGGGAAGAGAGAGAGCGACTGGGGGGAAGAGAGAGAGCGAGTGGGGGGAAGAGAGAGTGACTGGGGGGAAGAGAGAGCAACGGGGGGAAGAGAGAGCTCGACTGGGGGGAAGAGAGAGAGCGACTGGGGGGTAGAGAGAGCGACTGGGGGGAAGAGAGAGCGACTGGGGGGAAGAGAGAGCGACTGGGGGAAGAGAGAGAGCGACTGGGGGAAGAGAGAGCGACTGGGGGGAAGAGAGAGAGCGACTGGGGGAAGAGAGAGAGCGACTGGGGGAAGAGAGAGAGCGACTGGGGGGAAGAGAGAGCGCGACTGGGGGGAAGAGAGAGAGCGACTGCGGGGAAGAGAGAGAGCGACTGGGGGGAAGAGAGAGTGCGACTGGGGGGAAGAGAGAGAGCGACTGGGGGGAAGAGAGAGTGTCTGGGGGGAAGAGAGAGCGATGGGGGAAGAGAGAGAGCGACTGGGGGAAAAGAGAGAGCGACTGGGGGGAAGAGAGAGCGCGACTGGGGGGAAGAGAGAGAGCGACTGGGGGGAAGAGAGAGTGACTGGGGGGAAGAGAGAGCGACGGGGGGAAGAGAGAGCTCGACTGGGGGGAAGAGAGAGAGCGACTGGGGGGAAGAGAGAGAGCGACTGGGGGAAAAGAGAGAGCGACTGGGGGGAAGAGAGAGAGTGACTGGGGGGAAGAGAGAGATCGACTGGGGGGAAGAGAGAGACCGACTGGGGGGAAGAGAGAGAGCGACTGGGGGGGAAGAGAGAGAGCGACTGGGGGGAAGAGAGAGAGCGACTGGGGGGAAGAGAGAGAGCGACTGGGGGGAAAAGAGAGAGCGACTGGGGGGAAGAGAGAGAGTGACTGGGGGAAGAGAGAGAGTGACTGGGGGGAAGAGAGAGATCGACTGGGGGGAAGAGAGAGAGCGACTGGGGGGAAGAGGGAGAGCGACTGGGGGAAGAGAGAGAGCGACTGGGAGGAAGAGAGAGAGTGACTGGAGGGAAGAGAGAGCGACTGGGGGAAAAGAGAGAGCGACTGGGGGGAAGAGAGAGAGCGACTGGGGGGAAGTGAGAGAGCGACTGGGGGGAAGAGAGAGAACGACTGGGGGGAAGAGAGAGTGACTGGAGGGAAGAGAGAGCGACGGGGGGAAGAGAGAGCTCGACTGGGGGGAAGAGAGAGAGCGACTGGGGGGAAGAGAGAGCGACTGGGGGGAAGAGAGAGCGACTGGGGGAAAGAGAGAGAGCGACTGGGGGGAAGAGAGAGCGACTGGGGGGAAGAGAGAGAGCGACTGGGGGGAAGAGAGAGAGTGACTGGGGGGAAGAGAGAGAGCGACTGGGGGGAAGAGAGAGCGCGACTGGGGGGAAGAGAGAGAGCGACGGGGGGAAGAGAGAAAGCGACTGGGGGGAAGAGAGAGAGCGACTGGGGGGAAGAGAGAGAGCGACTGGGGGCAAAAGAGAGATCGACTGGGGGGAAGCGAGAGAGCGACTGGGGGAAGAGAGAGAGCGACTGGGAGGAAGAGAGAGAGCGACTAGGGGGGAAGAGAGACGACTGGGGGGAAGAGAGAAAGCGACTCGGGGGGAAGAGAGAGAGCGACTGGGGGAAGAGAGAGAGCGACTGGGGGGAAGAGAGAGCGACTGGAGGGAAGAGAGAGAGCGACTGGAGGGAAGAGAGAGAGCGACTGGGGGGAAGAGAGAGAGCGACTGGGGGGAAGAGAGAGAGCGACTGGGAGGAAGAGAGAGCGACTGGGGTGAAGAGAGAGCGACTGGGGGGAAGAGAGAGCAACTGGGGGGAAGAGAGAGATTGACGGGGGGAAGAGAGAGAGTGACTGGGGGGAAGAGAGAGCGATTGGGGGAAGAGAGAGAGCGACTGGGGGGAAGAGAGTGAGCGACGGGGGGGAAGAGTGAGAGCGACTGGGGGGAAGAGAGAGAGCGACTGGGGGGAAGAGAGAGAGCGACTGGGGGGAAGTGAGAGAGCGACTGGGGGGAAGTGAGAGAGCGACTGGGGGGAAGAGAGCGACTGGGGGGAAGAGAGAGAGCGACTGGGGGAAGGGAGAGAGCGACTGGGGGGAAGAGAGAGAGCGACTGGGGGGAAGAGAGAGAGCGACTGGGGGGAAGAGAGAGAGCGACTGGGGGGAAGAGAGAGAGCGACTGGGGGAAGAGAGAGAGCGACTGGGGGGAAGAGAGAGAGCGACTGGGGGGAAGAGAGAGAGCGACTGGGGGAAAAGAGAGAGCGACTGGGGGGAAGAGAGAGCGCGACTGGGGGGAAGAGAGAGAGCGACTGGGGGAAGAGAGAGTGACTGGGGGGAAGAGAGAGTGACGGGGGGAAGAGAGAGCTCGACTGGGGGGAAGAGAGAGAGCGACTGGGGGGAAGAGAGAGAGCGACTGGGGGAAAAGAGAGAGTGACTGGGGGGAAGAGAGAGAGTGACTGGGGGGAAGAGAGAGATCGACTGGGGGGAAGAGAGAGAGCGACTGGGGGGAAGAGAGAGAGCGACTGGGGGGAAAAGAGAGAGCGACTGGGGGGAAGAGAGAGAGTGACTGGGGGAAGAGAGAGAGTGACTGGGGGGAAGAGAGAGAGCGACTGGGGGGAAGAGAGAGTGACTGGGGGGAAGAGAGAGCGACGGGGGGAAGAGAGAGCTCGACTGGGGGGAAGAGAGAGAGCGACTGGGGGGAAGAGAGAGAGCGACTGGGGGAAAAGAGAGAGCGACTGGGGGGAAGAGAGAGAGAGTGACTGGGGGGAAGAGAGAGATCGACTGGGGGGAAGAGAGAGAGCGACTGGGGGGAAGAGAGAGAGCGACTCGGGGAGAAGAGAGAGAGCGACTGGGGGGAAGAGAGAGAGCGACTGGGGGGAAGAGAGAGAGCGACTGGGGGGAAAAGAGAGAGCGACTGGGGGGAAGAGAGAGAGTGACTGGGGGAAGAGAGAGAGTGACTGGGGGGAAGAGAGAGATCGACTGGGGGGAAGAGAGAGAGCGACTGGGGGGAAGAGAGAGAGCGACTGGGGGGAAGAGAGATAGCGACTAGGAGGAAGAGAGAGAGCGACTGGGGGAAAGAGAGAGAGCGACTGGAGGGAAGAGAGATCGAATGGGGGCAAAGGGAGAGCGACTGGGGGGAAGAGAGAGAGCGACCGGGGGGAAGTGAGAGAGCGACTGGGGGGTAGAGAGAGAACGACTGGGGGGAAGAGAGAGTGACTGGAGGGAAGAGAGAGCGACGGGGGGAAGAGAGAGCTCGACTGGGGGGAAGAGAGAGAGCGACTGGGGGGAAGAGAGAGAGCGACTGCGGGGAAGAGAGAGTGACTGGGGGGAAGAGAGAGCGACTGGGGGGAAGAGAGAGCGACTGGGGGGAAGAGAGAGAGCGACTGGGGGGAAGAGAGAGCGACTGGGGGGAAGAGAGAGAGCGACTGGGGGGAAGAGAGAACGACTGGGGGGAAGAGAGAGAGCGACTGGGGGGAAGAGAGAGAGTGACTGGGGGGAAGAGAGAGAGCGACTGGGGGGAAGAGAGAGATCAACTGGGGGGAAGAGAGAGAGCGACTGGGGGGAAGAGAGAGAGCGACTGGGGGGAAGAGAGAGAGCGAGTGGGGGGAAGAGAGAGTGACTGGGGGGAAGAGAGAGCAAGGGGGGAAGAGAGAGCTCGACTGGGGGGAAGAGAGAGAGCGACTGGGGGGAAGAGAGAGCGACTGGGGGGAAGAGAGAGCGACTGGGGGGAAGAGAGAGCGACTGGGGGAAGAGAGAGAGCGACTGGGGGAAGAGAGAGCGACTGGGGGGAAGAGAGAGAGCGACTGGGGGAAGAGAGAGAGCGACTGGGGGAAGAGAGAGAGCGACTGGGGGGAAGAGAGAGCGCGACTGGGGGGAAGAGAGAGAGCGACTGCGGGGAAGAGAGAGAGCGACTGGGGGGAAGAGAGAGTGCGACTGGGGGGAAGAGAGAGAGCGACTGGGGGGAAGAGAGAGTGACTGGGGGGAAGAGAGAGCGATGGGGGAAGAGAGAGCTCGACTGGGGGAAAGAGAGAGAGCGACTGGGGGGAAGAGAGAGCGACTGGGGGGAAGAGAGAGCGACTGGGGGGAAGAGAGAGCGACTGGGGGGAAGAGAGAGAGCGACTGGGGGGAAGAGAGAGCGACTGGGGGGAAGAGAGAGAGCGACTGGGGGGAATAGAGAGAGCGACTGGGGGGAAGAGAGAGAGCGACTGGAGGGAAGAGAGAGAGCGACTGGGGGGAAGAGAGAGAGCGACTGGGGGGAAGAGAGAGAGCGACTGGGGGGAAGAGAGAGAGAGACTGGGGGAAGAGAGAGAGCGACTGGGGGGAAGAGAGAGAGCGACTGGGGGGAAGAGAGAGAGCGACTGGGGGAAAAGAGAGAGCGACTGGGGGGAAGAGAGAGCGCGACTGGGGGGAAGAGAGAGAGCGACTGGGGGAAGAGAGAGTGACTGGGGGGAAGAGAGAGCGACGGGGGGAAGAGAGAGCTCGACTGGGGGGAAGAGAGAGAGCGACTGGGGGGAAGAGAGAGAGCGACTGGGGGAAAAGAGAGAGCGACTGGGGGGAAGAGAGAGAGTGACTGGGGGGAAGAGAGAGATCGACTGGGGGGAAGAGAGAGAGCGACTGGGGGGAAGAGAGAGAGCGACTGGGGGGGAAGAGAGAGAGCGACTGGGGGGAAGAGAGAGAGCGACTGGGGGGAAGAGAGAGAGCGACTGGGGGAAAAGAGAGAGCGACTGGGGGGAAGAGAGAGAGTGACTGGGGGAAGAGAGAGAGTGACTGGGGGGAAGAGAGAGATCGACTGGGGGGAAGAGAGAGAGCGACTGGGGGGAAGAGGGAGAGCGACTGGGGGAAGAGCGAGAGCGACTGGGAGGAAGAGAGAGAGCGACTGGAGGGAAGAGAGAGCGACTGGGGGAAAAGAGAGAGCGACTGGGGGGAAGAGAGAGAGCGACTGGGGGGAAGTGAGAGAGCGACTGGGGGGAAGAGAGAGAACGACTGGGGGGAAGAGAGAGTGACTGGAGGGAAGAGAGAGCGACGGGGGGAAGAGAGAGCTCGACTGGGGGGAAGAGAGAGAGCGACTGGGGGGAAGAGAGAGAGCGACTGGGGGGAAGAGAGAGTGACTGGGGGGAAGAGAGAGCGACTGGGGGGAAGAGAGAGCGACTGGGGGAAAGAGAGAGAGCGACTGGGGGGAAGAGAGAGCGACTGGGGGGAAGAGAGAGAGCGACTGGGGGGAAGAGAGAGAGTGACTGGGGGGAAGAGAGAGAGCGACTGGGGGGAAGAGAGAGCGCGACTGGGGGGAAGAGAGAGAGCGACGGGGGGAAGAGAGAAAGCGACTGGGGGGAAGAGAGAGAGCGACTGGGGGGAAGAGAGAGAGCGACTGGGGGCAAAAGAGAGATCGACTGGGGGGAAGCGAGAGAGCGACTGGGGGAAGAGAGAGAGCGACTGGGAGGAAGAGAGAGAGCGACTAGGGGGGAAGAGAGACGACTGGGGGGAAGAGAGAAAGCGACTCGGGGGGAAGAGAGAGAGCGACTGGGGGAAGAGAGAGAGCGACTGGGGGGAAGAGAGAGCGACTGGAGGGAAGAGAGAGAGCGACTGGAGGGAAGAGAGAGAGCGACTGGGGGGAAGAGAGAGAGCGACTGGGGGGAAGAGAGAGAGCGACTGGGGGGAAGAGAGAGAGCGACTGGGGGGAAGTGAGAGAGCGACTGGGGGGAAGTGAGAGAGCGACTGGGGGGAAGAGAGCGACTGGGGGGAAGAGAGAGAGCGACTGGGGGAAGGGAGAGAGCGACTGGGGGGAAGAGAGAGAGCGACTGGGGGGAAGAGAGAGAGCGACTGGGGGGAAGAGAGAGAGCGACTGGGGGGAAGAGAGAGAGCGACTGGGGGAAGAGAGAGAGCGACTGGGGGGAAGAGAGAGAGCGACTGGGGGGAAGAGAGAGAGCGACTGGGGGAAAAGAGAGAGCGACTGGGGGGAAGAGAGAGCGCGACTGGGGGGAAGAGAGAGAGCGACTGGGGGAAGAGAGAGTGACTGGGGGGAAGAGAGAGCGACGGGGGGAAGAGAGAGCTCGACTGGGGGGAAGAGAGAGAGCGACTGGGGGGAAGAGAGAGAGCGACTGGGGGAAAAGAGAGAGTGACTGGGGGGAAGAGAGAGAGTGACTGGGGGGAAGAGGGAGATCGACTGGGGGGAAGAGAGAGAGCGACTGGGGGGAAGAGAGAGAGCGACTGGGGGGAAAAGAGAGAGCGACTGGGGGGAAGAGAGAGAGTGACTGGGGGAAGAGAGAGAGTGACTGGGGGGAAGAGAGAGAGCGACTGGGGGGAAGAGAGAGTGACTGGGGGGAAGAGAGAGCGACGGGGGGAAGAGAGAGCTCGACTGGGGGGAAGAGAGAGAGCGACTGGGGGGAAGAGAGAGAGCGACTGGGGGAAAAGAGAGAGCGACTGGGGGGAAGAGAGAGAGTGACTGGGGGGAAGAGAGAGATCGACTGGGGGGAAGAGAGAGAGCGACTGGGGGGAAGAGAGAGAGCGACTCGGGGGGAAGAGAGAGAGCGACTGGGGGGAAGAGAGAGAGCGACTGGGGGGAAGAGAGAGAGCGACTGGGGGGAAAAGAGAGAGCGACTGGGGGGAAGAGAGAGAGTGACTGGGGGAAGAGAGAGAGTGACTGGGGGGAAGAGAGAGATCGACTGGGGGGAAGAGAGAGAGCGACTGGGGGGAAGAGAGAGAGCGACTGGGGGGAAGAGAGATAGCGACTAGGAGGAAGAGAGAGAGCGACTGGGGGAAAGAGAGAGAGCGACTGGAGGGAAGAGAGATCGAATGGGGGCAAAGGGAGAGCGACTGGGGGGAAGAGAGAGAGCGACCGGGGGGAAGTGAGAGAGCGACTGGGGGGTAGAGAGAGAACGACTGGGGGGAAGAGAGAGTGACTGGAGGGAAGAGAGAGCGACGGGGGGAAGAGAGAGCTCGACTGGGGGGAAGAGAGAGAGCGACTGGGGGGAAGAGAGAGAGCGACTGCGGGGAAGAGAGAGTGACTGGGGGGAAGAGAGAGCGACTGGGGGGAAGAGAGAGCGACTGGGGGGAAGAGAGAGAGCGACTGGGGGGAAGAGAGAGCGACTGGGGGGAAGAGAGAGAGCGACTGGGGGGAAGAGAGAACGACTGGGGGGAAGAGAGAGAGCGACTGGGGGGAAGAGAGAGAGTGACTGGGGGGAAGAGAGAGAGCGACTGGGGGGAAGAGAGAGATCAACTGGGGGGAAGAGAGAGAGCGACTGGGGGGAAGAGAGAGAGCGACTGGGGGGAAGAGAGAGAGCGAGTGGGGGGAAGAGAGAGTGACTGGGGGGAAGAGAGAGCAAGGGGGGAAGAGAGAGCTCGACTGGGGGGAAGAGAGAGAGCGACTGGGGGGAAGAGAGAGCGACTGGGGGGAAGAGAGAGCGACTGGGGGGAAGAGAGAGCGACTGGGGGAAGAGAGAGAGCGACTGGGGGAAGAGAGAGCGACTGGGGGGAAGAGAGAGAGCGACTGGGGGAAGAGAGAGAGCGACTGGGGGAAGAGAGAGAGCGACTGGGGGGAAGAGAGAGCGCGACTGGGGGGAAGAGAGAGAGCGACTGCGGGGAAGAGAGAGAGCGACTGGGGGGAAGAGAGAGTGCGACTGGGGGGAAGAGAGAGAGCGACTGGGGGGAAGAGAGAGTGACTGGGGGGAAGAGAGAGCGATGGGGGAAGAGAGAGCTCGACTGGGGGAAAGAGAGAGA
Organism: Somniosus microcephalus; assembly: GCF_052327205.1. Classification (NCBI taxonomy): domain Eukaryota; kingdom Metazoa; phylum Chordata; class Chondrichthyes; order Squaliformes; family Somniosidae; genus Somniosus; species Somniosus microcephalus. The sequence continues at coordinate 231,134,234 of NC_140998.1, forward strand.
GCGACTGGGGGGAAGAGAGAGCGACTGGGGGGAAGAGAGAGCGACTGGGGGGAAGAGAGAGCGACTGGGGGGAAGAGAGAGAGCGACTGGGGGGAAGAGAGAGCGACTGGGGGGAAGAGAGAGAGCGACTGGGGGGAATAGAGAGAGCGACTGGGGGGAAGAGAGAGAGCGACTGGAGGGAAGAGAGAGAGCGACTGGGGGGAAGAGAGAGAGCGACTGGGGGGAAGAGAGAGAGCGACTGGGGGGAAGAGAGAGAGAGACTGGGGGAAGAGAGAGAGCGACTGGGGGGAAGAGAGAGAGCGACTGGGGGGAAGAGAGAGAGCGACTGGGGGAAAAGAGAGAGCGACTGGGGGGAAGAGAGAGCGCGACTGGGGGGAAGAGAGAGAGCGACTGGGGGAAGAGAGAGTGACTGGGGGGAAGAGAGAGCGACGGGGGGAAGAGAGAGCTCGACTGGGGGGAAGAGAGAGAGCGACTGGGGGGAAGAGAGAGAGCGACTGGGGGAAAAGAGAGAGCGACTGGGGGGAAGAGAGAGAGTGACTGGGGGGAAGAGAGAGATCGACTGGGGGGAAGAGAGAGAGCGACTGGGGGGAAGAGAGAGAGCGACTGGGGGGGAAGAGAGAGAGCGACTGGGGGGAAGAGAGAGAGCGACTGGGGGGAAGAGAGAGAGCGACTGGGGGAAAAGAGAGAGCGACTGGGGGGAAGAGAGAGAGTGACTGGGGGAAGAGAGAGAGTGACTGGGGGGAAGAGAGAGATCGACTGGGGGGAAGAGAGAGAGCGACTGGGGGGAAGAGGGAGAGCGACTGGGGGAAGAGCGAGAGCGACTGGGAGGAAGAGAGAGAGCGACTGGAGGGAAGAGAGAGCGACTGGGGGAAAAGAGAGAGCGACTGGGGGGAAGAGAGAGAGCGACTGGGGGGAAGTGAGAGAGCGACTGGGGGGAAGAGAGAGAACGACTGGGGGGAAGAGAGAGTGACTGGAGGGAAGAGAGAGCGACGGGGGGAAGAGAGAGCTCGACTGGGGGGAAGAGAGAGAGCGACTGGGGGGAAGAGAGAGAGCGACTGGGGGGAAGAGAGAGTGACTGGGGGGAAGAGAGAGCGACTGGGGGGAAGAGAGAGCGACTGGGGGAAAGAGAGAGAGCGACTGGGGGGAAGAGAGAGCGACTGGGGGGAAGAGAGAGAGCGACTGGGGGGAAGAGAGAGAGTGACTGGGGGGAAGAGAGAGAGCGACTGGGGGGAAGAGAGAGCGCGACTGGGGGGAAGAGAGAGAGCGACGGGGGGAAGAGAGAAAGCGACTGGGGGGAAGAGAGAGAGCGACTGGGGGGAAGAGAGAGAGCGACTGGGGGCAAAAGAGAGATCGACTGGGGGGAAGCGAGAGAGCGACTGGGGGAAGAGAGAGAGCGACTGGGAGGAAGAGAGAGAGCGACTAGGGGGGAAGAGAGACGACTGGGGGGAAGAGAGAAAGCGACTCGGGGGGAAGAGAGAGAGCGACTGGGGGAAGAGAGAGAGCGACTGGGGGGAAGAGAGAGCGACTGGAGGGAAGAGAGAGAGCGACTGGAGGGAAGAGAGAGAGCGACTGGGGGGAAGAGAGAGAGCGACTGGGGGGAAGAGAGAGAGCGACTGGGAGGAAGAGAGAGCGACTGGGGTGAAGAGAGAGCGACTGGGGGGAAGAGAGAGCAACTGGGGGGAAGAGAGAGATTGACGGGGGGAAGAGAGAGAGCGACTGGGGGAAAAGAGAGAGCGACTGGGGGGAAGAGAGAGCGCGACTGGGGGGAAGAGAGAGAGCGACTGGGGGAAGAGAGAGTGACTGGGGGGAAGAGAGAGCGACGGGGGGAAGAGAGAGCTCGACTGGGGGGAAGAGAGAGAGCGACTGGGGGGAAGAGAGAGAGCGACTGGGGGAAAAGAGAGAGCGACTGGGGGGAAGAGAGAGAGTGACTGGGGGGAAGAGAGAGATCGACTGGGGGGAAGAGAGAGAGCGACTGGGGGGAAGAGAGAGAGCGACTGGGGGGAAAAGAGAGAGCGACTGGGGGGAAGAGAGAGAGTGACTGGGGGAAGAGAGAGAGTGACTGGGGGGAAGAGAGAGAGCGACTGGGGGGAAGAGAGAGTGACTGGGGGGAAGAGAGAGCGACGGGGGGAAGAGAGAGCTCGACTGGGGGGAAGAGAGAGAGCGACTGGGGGGAAGAGAGAGAGCGACTGGGGGAAAAGAGAGAGCGACTGGGGGGAAGAGAGAGAGTGACTGGGGGGAAGAGAGAGATCGACTGGGGGGAAGAGAGAGAGCGACTGGGGGGAAGAGAGAGAGCGACTCGGGGGGAAGAGAGAGAGCGACTGGGGGGAAGAGAGAGAGCGACTGGGGGGAAGAGAGAGAGCGACTGGGGGGAAAAGAGAGAGCGACTGGGGGGAAGAGAGAGAGTGACTGGGGGAAGAGAGAGAGTGACTGGGGGGAAGAGAGAGATCGACTGGGGGGAAGAGAGAGAGCGACTGGGGGGAAGAGAGAGAGCGACTGGGGGGAAGAGAGATAGCGACTAGGAGGAAGAGAGAGAGCGACTGGGGGAAAGAGAGAGAGCGACTGGAGGGAAGAGAGATCGACTGGGGGCAAAGGGAGAGCGACTGGGGGGAAGAGAGAGAGCGACCGGGGGGAAGTGAGAGAGCGACTGGGGGGAAGAGAGAGAACGACTGGGGGGAAGAGAGAGTGACTGGAGGGAAGAGAGAGCGACGGGGGGAAGAGAGAGCTCGACTGGGGGGAAGAGAGAGAGCGACTGGGGGGAAGAGAGAGAGCGACTGCGGGGAAGAGAGAGTGACTGGGGGGAAGAGAGAGCGACTGGGGGGAAGAGAGAGCGACTGGGGGGAAGAGAGAGAGCGACTGGGGGGAAGAGAGAGCGACTGGGGGGAAGAGAGAGAGCGACTGGGGGGAAGAGAGAACGACTGGGGGGAAGAGAGAGAGCGACTGGGGGGAAGAGAGAGAGTGACTGGGGGGAAGAGAGAGAGCGACTGGGGGGAAGAGAGAGATCAACTGGGGGGAAGAGAGAGAGCGACTGGGGGGAAGAGAGAGAGCGACTGGGGGGAAGAGAGAGAGCGAGTGGGGGGAAGAGAGAGTGACTGGGGGGAAGAGAGAGCAAGGGGGGAAGAGAGAGCTCGACTGGGGGGAAGAGAGAGAGCGACTGGGGGGAAGAGAGAGCGACTGGGGGGAAGAGAGAGCGACTGGGGGGAAGAGAGAGCGACTGGGGGAAGAGAGAGAGCGACTGGGGGAAGAGAGAGCGACTGGGGGGAAGAGAGAGAGCGACTGGGGGAAGAGAGAGAGCGACTGGGGGAAGAGAGAGAGCGACTGGGGGGAAGAGAGAGCGCGACTGGGGGGAAGAGAGAGAGCGACTGCGGGGAAGAGAGAGAGCGACTGGGGGGAAGAGAGAGTGCGACTGGGGGGAAGAGAGAGAGCGACTGGGGGGAAGAGAGAGTGACTGGGGGGAAGAGAGAGCGATGGGGGAAGAGAGAGCTCGACTGGGGGAAAGAGAGAGAGCGACTGGGGGGAAGAGAGAGCGACTGGGGGGAAGAGAGAGCGACTGGGGGGAAGAGAGAGCGACTGGGGGGAAGAGAGAGAGCGACTGGGGGGAAGAGAGAGCGACTGGGGGGAAGAGAGAGAGCGACTGGGGGGAATAGAGAGAGCGACTGGGGGGAAGAGAGAGAGCGACTGGAGGGAAGAGAGAGAGCGACTGGGGGGAAGAGAGAGAGCGACTGGGGGGAAGAGAGAGAGCGACTGGGGGGAAGAGAGAGAGAGACTGGGGGAAGAGAGAGAGCGACTGGGGGGAAGAGAGAGAGCGACTGGGGGGAAGAGAGAGAGCGACTGGGGGAAAAGAGAGAGCGACTGGGGGGAAGAGAGAGCGCGACTGGGGGGAAGAGAGAGAGCGACTGGGGGAAGAGAGAGTGACTGGGGGGAAGAGAGAGCGACGGGGGGAAGAGAGAGCTCGACTGGGGGGAAGAGAGAGAGCGACTGGGGGGAAGAGAGAGAGCGACTGGGGGAAAAGAGAGAGCGACTGGGGGGAAGAGAGAGAGTGACTGGGGGGAAGAGAGAGATCGACTGGGGGGAAGAGAGAGAGCGACTGGGGGGAAGAGAGAGAGCGACTGGGGGGGAAGAGAGAGAGCGACTGGGGGGAAGAGAGAGAGCGACTGGGGGGAAGAGAGAGAGCGACTGGGGGAAAAGAGAGAGCGACTGGGGGGAAGAGAGAGAGTGACTGGGGGAAGAGAGAGAGTGACTGGGGGGAAGAGAGAGATCGACTGGGGGGAAGAGAGAGAGCGACTGGGGGGAAGAGGGAGAGCGACTGGGGGAAGAGCGAGAGCGACTGGGAGGAAGAGAGAGAGCGACTGGAGGGAAGAGAGAGCGACTGGGGGAAAAGAGAGAGCGACTGGGGGGAAGAGAGAGAGCGACTGGGGGGAAGTGAGAGAGCGACTGGGGGGAAGAGAGAGAACGACTGGGGGGAAGAGAGAGTGACTGGAGGGAAGAGAGAGCGACGGGGGGAAGAGAGAGCTCGACTGGGGGGAAGAGAGAGAGCGACTGGGGGGAAGAGAGAGAGCGACTGGGGGGAAGAGAGAGTGACTGGGGGGAAGAGAGAGCGACTGGGGGGAAGAGAGAGCGACTGGGGGAAAGAGAGAGAGCGACTGGGGGGAAGAGAGAGCGACTGGGGGGAAGAGAGAGAGCGACTGGGGGGAAGAGAGAGAGTGACTGGGGGGAAGAGAGAGAGCGACTGGGGGGAAGAGAGAGCGCGACTGGGGGGAAGAGAGAGAGCGACGGGGGGAAGAGAGAAAGCGACTGGGGGGAAGAGAGAGAGCGACTGGGGGGAAGAGAGAGAGCGACTGGGGGCAAAAGAGAGATCGACTGGGGGGAAGCGAGAGAGCGACTGGGGGAAGAGAGAGAGCGACTGGGAGGAAGAGAGAGAGCGACTAGGGGGGAAGAGAGACGACTGGGGGGAAGAGAGAAAGCGACTCGGGGGGAAGAGAGAGAGCGACTGGGGGAAGAGAGAGAGCGACTGGGGGGAAGAGAGAGCGACTGGAGGGAAGAGAGAGAGCGACTGGAGGGAAGAGAGAGAGCGACTGGGGGGAAGAGAGAGAGCGACTGGGGGGAAGAGAGAGAGCGACTGGGAGGAAGAGAGAGCGACTGGGGTGAAGAGAGAGCGACTGGGGGGAAGAGAGAGCAACTGGGGGGAAGAGAGAGATTGACGGGGGGAAGAGAGAGAGTGACTGGGGGGAAGAGAGAGCGATTGGGGGAAGAGAGAGAGCGACTGGGGGGAAGAGAGTGAGCGACGGGGGGGAAGAGTGAGAGCGACTGGGGGGAAGAGAGAGAGCGACTGGGGGGAAGAGAGAGAGCGACTGGGGGGAAGAGAGAGAGCGACTGGGGGGAAGTGAGAGAGCGACTGGGGGGAAGAGAGCGACTGGGGGGAAGAGAGAGAGCGACTGGGGGAAGGGAGAGAGCGACTGGGGGGAAGAGAGAGAGCGACTGGGGGGAAGAGAGAGAGCGACTGGGGGGAAGAGAGAGAGCGACTGGGGGGAAGAGAGAGAGCGACTGGGGGAAGAGAGAGAGCGACTGGGGGGAAGAGAGAGAGCGACTGGGGGGAAGAGAGAGAGCGACTGGGGGAAAAGAGAGAGCGACTGGGGGGAAGAGAGAGCGCGACTGGGGGGAAGAGAGAGAGCGACTGGGGGAAGAGAGAGTGACTGGGGGGAAGAGAGAGCGACGGGGGGAAGAGAGAGCTCGACTGGGGGGAAGAGAGAGAGCGACTGGGGGGAAGAGAGAGAGCGACTGGGGGAAAAGAGAGAGCGACTGGGGGGAAGAGAGAGAGTGACTGGGGGGAAGAGAGAGATCGACTGGGGGGAAGAGAGAGAGCGACTGGGGGGAAGAGAGAGAGCGACTGGGGGGGAAGAGAGAGAGCGACTGGGGGGAAGAGAGAGAGCGACTGGGGGGAAGAGAGAGAGCGACTGGGGGGAAAAGAGAGAGCGACTGGGGGGAAGAGAGAGAGTGACTGGGGGAAGAGAGAGAGTGACTGGGGGGAAGAGAGAGAGCGACTGGGGGGAAGAGAGAGTGACTGGGGGGAAGAGAGAGCGACGGGGGGAAGAGAGAGCTCGACTGGGGGGAAGAGAGAGAGCGACTGGGGGGAAGAGAGAGAGCGACTGGGGGAAAAGAGAGAGCGACTGGGGGGAAGAGAGAGAGTGACTGGGGGGAAGAGAGAGATCGACTGGGGGGAAGAGAGAGAGCGACTGGGGGGAAGAGAGAGAGCGACTCGGGGGGAAGAGAGAGAGCGACTGGGGGGAAGAGAGAGAGCGACTGGGGGGAAGAGAGAGAGCGACTGGGGGGAAAAGAGAGAGCGACTGGGGGGAAGAGAGAGAGTGACTGGGGGAAGAGAGAGAGTGACTGGGGGGAAGAGAGAGATCGACTGGGGGGAAGAGAGAGAGCGACTGGGGGGAAGAGAGAGAGCGACTGGGGGGAAGAGAGATAGCGACTAGGAGGAAGAGAGAGAGCGACTGGGGGAAAGAGAGAGAGCGACTGGAGGGAAGAGAGATCGACTGGGGGCAAAGGGAGAGCGACTGGGGGGAAGAGAGAGAGCGACCGGGGGGAAGTGAGAGAGCGACTGGGGGGAAGAGAGAGAACGACTGGGGGGAAGAGAGAGTGACTGGAGGGAAGAGAGAGCGACGGGGGGAAGAGAGAGCTCGACTGGGGGGAAGAGAGAGAGCGACTGGGGGGAAGAGAGAGAGCGACTGCGGGGAAGAGAGAGCGACTGGGGGGAAGAGAGAGAGCGACTGGGGGGAAGAGAGAACGACTGGGGGGAAGAGAGAGAGCGACTGGGGGGAAGAGAGAGAGTGACTGGGGGGAAGAGAGAGAGCGACTGGGGGGAAGAGAGAGATCAACTGGGGGGAAGAGAGAGAGCGACTGGGGGGAAGATAGAGAGCGACTGGGGGGAAGAGAGAGAGCGAGTGGGGGGAAGAGAGAGTGACTGGGGGGAAGAGAGAGCAACGGGGGGAAGAGAGAGCTCGACTGGGGGGAAGAGAGAGAGCGACTGGGGGGAAGAGAGAGCGACTGGGGGGAAGAGAGAGCGACTGGGGGGAAGAGAGAGCGACTGGGGGAAGAGAGAGAGCGACTGGGGGAAGAGAGAGCGACTGGGGGGAAGAGAGAGAGCGACTGGGGGAAGAGAGAGAGCGACTGGGGGAAGAGAGAGAGCGACTGGGGGGAAGAGAGAGCGCGACTGGGGGGAAGAGAGAGAGCGACTGCGGGGAAGAGAGAGAGCGACTGGGGGGAAGAGAGAGTGCGACTGGGGGGAAGAGAGAGAGCGACTGGGGGGAAGAGAGAGTGACTGGGGGGAAGAGAGAGCGATGGGGGAAGAGAGAGCTCGACTGGGGGAAAGAGAGAGAGCGACTGGGGGGAAGAGTGAGCGACTGGGGGGAAGAGAGAGCGACTGGGGGGAAGAGAGAGCGACTGGGGGGAAGAGAGAGAGCGACTGGGGGGAAGAGAGAGCGACTGGGGGGAAGAGAGAGAGCGACTGGGGGGAATAGAGAGAGCGACTGGGGGGAAGAGAGAGAGCGACTGGAGGGAAGAGAGAGAGCGACTGGGGGGAAGAGAGAGAGCGACTGGGGGGAAGAGAGAGAGCAACTGGGGGGAAGAGAGAGAGCGACTGGGGGGAAGAGAGAGAGAGACTGGGGGAAGAGAGAGAGCGACTGGGGGGAAGAGAGAGAGCGACTGGGGGGAAGAGAGAGAGCGACTGGGGGAAAAGAGAGAGCGACTGGGGGGAAGAGAGAGCGCGACTGGGGGGAAGAGAGAGAGCGACTGGGGGAAGAGAGAGTGACTGGGGGGAAGAGAGAGCGACGGGGGGAAGAGAGAGCTCGACTGGGGGGAAGAGAGAGAGCGACTGGGGGGAAGAGAGAGAGCGACTGGGGGAAAAGAGAGAGCGACTGGGGGGAAGAGAGAGAGTGACTGGGGGAAGAGAGAGATCGACTGTGGGGAAGAGAGAGAGCGACTGGGGGGAAGAGAGAGAGCGACTGGGGGGGAAGAGAGAGAGCGACTGGGGGGAAGAGAGAGAGCGACTGGGGGGAAGAGAGAGAGCGACTGGGGGGAAAAGAGAGAGCGACTGGGGGGAAGAGAGAGAGTGACTGGGGGAAGAGAGAGAGTGACTGGGGGGAAGAGAGAGATCGACTGGGGGGAAGAGAGAGAGCGACTGGGGGGAAGAGGGAGAGCGACTGGGGGAAGAGAGAGAGCGACTGGGAGGAAGAGAGAGAGCGACTGGAGGGAAGAGAGAGCGACTGGGGGAAAAGAGAGAGCGACTGGGGGGAAGAGAGAGAGCGACTGGGGGGAAGTGAGAGAGCGACTGGGGGGAAGAGAGAGAACGACTGGGGGGAAGAGAGAGTGACTGGAGGGAAGAGAGAGCGACGGGGGGAAGAGAGAGCTCGACTGGGGGGAAGAGAGAGAGCGACTGGGGGGAAGAGAGAGAGCGACTGGGGGGAAGAGAGAGTGACTGGGGGGAAGAGAGAGCGACTGGGGGGAAGAGAGAGCGACTGGGGGAAAGAGAGAGAGCGACTGGGGGGAAGAGAGAGCGACTGGGGGGAAGAGAGAGAGCGACTGGGGGGAAGAGAGAGAGTGACTGGGGGGAAGAGAGAGAGCGACTGGGGGGAAGAGAGAGCGCGACTGGGGGGAAGAGAGAGAGCGACGGGGGGAAGAGAGAAAGCGACTGGGGGGAAGAGAGAGAGCGACTGGGGGGAAGAGAGAGAGCGACTGGGGGCAAAAGAGAGATCGACTGGGGGGAAGCGAGAGAGCGACTGGGGGAAGAGAGAGAGCGACTGGGAGGAAGAGAGAGAGCGACTAGGGGGGAAGAGAGACGACTGGGGGGAAGAGAGAAAGCGACTCGGGGGGAAGAGAGAGAGCGACTGGGGGAAGAGAGAGAGCGACTGGGGGGAAGAGAGAGCGACTGGAGGGAAGAGAGAGAGCGACTGGAGGGAAGAGAGAGAGCGACTGGGGGGAAGAGAGAGAGCGACTGGGGGGAAGAGAGAGAGCGACTGGGAGGAAGAGAGAGCGACTGGGGTGAAGAGAGAGCGACTGGGGGGAAGAGAGAGCAACTGGGGGGGAAGAGAGAGATTGACGGGGGAAGAGAGAGAGTGACTGGGGGGAAGAGAGAGCGATTGGGGGAAGAGAGAGAGCGACTGGGGGGAAGAGAGTGAGCGACGGGGGGGAAGAGTGAGAGCGACTGGGGGGAAGAGAGAGAGCGACTGGGGGGAAGAGAGAGAGCGACTGGGGGGAAGAGAGAGAGCGACTGGGGGGAAGTGAGAGAGCGACTGGGGGGAAGAGAGCGACTGGGGGGAAGAGAGAGAGCGACTGGGGGAAGAGAGAGAGCGACTGGGGGGAAGAGAGAGAGCGACTGGGGGGAAGAGAGAGAGCGACTGGGGGGAAGAGAGAGAGCGACTGGGGGGAAGAGAGAGAGCGACTGGGGGAAGAGAGAGAGCGACTGGGGGGAAGAGAGAGAGCGACTGGGGGGAAGAGAGAGAGCGACTGGGGGAAAAGAGAGAGCGACTGGGGGGAAGAGAGAGCGCGACTGGGGGGGAAGAGAGAGAGCGACTGCGGGGAAGAGAGAGTGACTGGGGGGAAGAGAGAGCGACGGGGGGAAGAGAGAGCTCGACTGGGGGAAGAGAGAGAGCGACTGGGGGGAAGAGAGAGAGCGACTGGGGGAAAAGAGAGAGCGACTGGGGGGAAGAGAGAGAGTGACTGGGGGGAAGAGAGAGATCGACTGGGGGGAAGAGAGAGAGCGACTGGGGGGAAGAGAGAGAGCGACTGGGGGGGAAGAGAGAGAGCGACTGGGGGGAAGAGAGAGAGCGACTGGGGGGAAGAGAGAGAGCGACTGGGGGGAAAAGAGAGAGCGACTGGGGGGAAGAGAGAGAGTGACTGGGGGAAGAGAGAGAGTGACTGGGGGGAAGAGAGAGATCGACTGGGGGAAGAGAGAGAGCGACTGGGGGGAAGAGGGAGAGCGACTGGGGGAAGAGAGAGAGCGACTGGGAGAAGAGAGAGAGCGACTGGAGGGAAGAGAGAGCGACTGGGGAAAAGAGAGAGCGACTGGGGGGAAGAGAGAGAGCGACTGGGGGGAAGTTAGAGAGCGACTGGGGGGAAGAGAGAGAACGACTGGGGGGAAGAGAGAGTGACTGGAGGGAAGAGAGAGCGACGGGGGGAAGAGAGAGCTTGACTGGGGGGAAGAGAGAGAGCGACTGGGGGGAAGAGAGAGAGCGACTGGGGGGAAGAGAGAGTGACTGGGGGGGGAAGAGAGAGCGACTGGGGGGAAGAGAGAGCGACTGGGGGAAAGAGAGAGAGCGACTGGGGGGAAGAGAGAGCGACTGGGGGGAAGAGAGAGAGCGACTGGGGGGAAGAGAGAGAGTGACTGGGGGGAAGAGAGAGAGCGACTGGGGGGAAGAGAGAGCGCGACTGGTGGGAAGAGAGAGAGCGACGGGGGGAAGAGAGAAAGCGACTGGGGGGAAGAGAGAGAGCGACTGGGGGGAAGAGAGAGAGCGACTGGGGGCAAAAGAGAGATCGACTGGGGGAAGCGAGAGAGCGACTGGGGGAAGAGAGAGAGCGACTGGGAGGAAGAGAGAGAGCGACTAGGGGGGAAGAGAGACGACTGGGGGGAAGAGAGAAAGCGACTCGGGGGGAAGAGAGAGAGCGACTGGGGGAAGAGAGAGAGCGACTGGGGGGAAGAGAGAGCGACTGGAGGGAAGAGAGAGAGCGACTGGAGGGAAGAGAGAGAGCGACTGGGGGGAAGAGAGAGAGCGACTGGGGGGAAGAGAGAGAGCAACTGGGAGGAAGAGAGAGAGACTGGGGTGAAGAGAGAGCGACTGGGGGGAAGAGAGAGCAACTGGGGGGAAGAGAGAGATTGACGGGGGGAAGAGAGAGAGTGACTGGGGGGAAGAGAGAGCGATTGGGGAAGAGAGAGTGACTGGGGGGAAGAGAGAGCGACGGGGGGAAGAGAGAGCTCGACTGGGGGGAAGAGAGAGAGCGACTGGGGGGAAGAGAGAGAGCGACTGGGGCAAAGGGAGAGCGACTGGGGGAAGAGAGAGAGCGACCGGGGGGAAGTGAGAGAGCGACTGGGGGGAAGAGAGAGAACGACTGGGGGGAAGAGAGAGTGACTGGAGGGAAGAGAGAGCGACGGGGGGAAGAGAGAGCTCGACTGGGGGGAAGAGAGAGAGCGACTGGGGGGAAGAGAGAGAGCGACTGCGGGGAAGAGAGAGTGACTGGGGGGAAGAGAGAGCGACTGGGGGAAGAGAGAGCGACTGGGGGAAGAGAGAGAGCGACTGGGGGGAAGAGAGAGCGACTGGGGGGAAGAGAGAGAGCGACTGGGGGGAAGAGAGAACGACTGGGGGAAGAGAGAGAGCGACTGGGGGGAAGAGAGAGAGTGACTGGGGGGAAGAGAGAGAGCGACTGGGGGGAAGAGAGAGATCAACTGGGGGGAAGAGAGAGAGCGACTGGGGGGAAGAGAGAGAGCGACTGGGGGGAAGAGAGAGAGCGAGTGGGGGGAAGAGAGAGTGACTGGGGGGAAGAGAGAGCAAGGGGGGAAGAGAGAGCTCGAGAGAGCTCGACTGGGGGGAAGAGAGAGAGCGACTGGGGGGAAGAGAGAGCGACTGGGGGGAAGAGAGAGCGACTGGGGGGAAGAGAGAGCGACTGGGGGAAGAGAGAGAGCGACTGGGGGAAGAGAGAGCGACTGGGGGGAAGAGAGAGAGCGACTGGGGGAAGAGAGAGAGCGACTGGGGGAAGAGAGAGAGCGACTGGGGGGAAGAGAGAGGGCGACTGGGGGGAAGAGAGAGAGCGACTGCGGGGAAGAGAGAGAGCGACTGGGGGGAAGAGAGAGTGCGACTGGGGGGAAGAGAGAGAGCGGCTGGGGGGAAGAGAGAGTGACTGGGGGGAAGAGAGAGCGATGGGGGAAGAGAGAGCTCGACTGGGGGAAAGAGAGAGAGCGACTGGGGGGAAGAGAGAGCGACTGGGGGGAAGAGAGAGCGACTGGGGGGAAGAGAGAGCGACTGGGGGGAAGAGAGAGAGCGACTGGGGGGAAGAGAGAGCGACTGGGGGGAAGAGAGAGAGCGACTGGGGGGAATAGAGAAGAGCGACTGGGGGGAAGAGAGAGAGCGACTGGAGGGAAGAGAGAGAGCGACTGGGGGGAAGAGAGAGAGCGACTGGGGGGAAGAGAGAGAGCGACTGGGGGGAAGAGAGAGAGCGACTGGGGGGAAGAGAGAGAGAGACTGGGGGAAGAGAGAGAGCGACTGGGGGGAAGAGAGAGAGCGACTGGGGGGAAGAGAGAGAGCGACTGGGGGAAAAGAGAGAGCGACTGGGGGGAAGAAGAGAGCGCGACTGGGGGGAAGAGAGAGAGCGACTGGGGGAAGAGAGAGTGACTGGGGGGAAGAGAGAGCGACGGGGGGAAGAGAGAGCTCGACTGGGGGGAAGAGAGAGAGCGACTGGGGGGAAGAGAGAGAGCGACTGGGGGAAAAGAGAGAGCGACTGGGGGGAAGAGAGAGAGTGACTGGGGGGAAGAGAGAGATCGACTGGGGGGAAGAGAGAGAGCGACTGGGGGGAAGAGAGAGAGCGACTGGGGGGGAAGAGAGAGAGCGACTGGGGGGAAGAGAGAGAGCGACTGGGGGGAAGAGAGAGAGCGACTGGGGGGAAAAGAGAGAGCGACTGGGGGGAAGAGAGAGAGTGACTGGGGGAAGAGAGAGAGTGACTGGGGGGAAGAGAGAGAGCGACTGGGGGGAAGAGAGAGTGACTGGGGGGAAGAGAGAGCGACGGGGGGAAGAGAGAGCTCGACTGGGGGGAAGAGAGAGAGCGACTGGGGGGAAGAGAGAGAGCGACTGGGGGAAAAGAGAGAGCGACTGGGGGGAAGAGAGAGAGTGACTGGGGGGAAGAGAGAGATCGACTGGGGGGAAGAGAGAGAGCGACTGGGGGGAAGAGAGAGAGCGACTCGGGGGGAAGAGAGAGAGCGACTGGGGGGAAGAGAGAGAGCGACTGGGGGGAAGAGAGAGAGCGACTGGGGGGAAAAGAGAGAGCGACTGGGGGGAAGAGAGAGAGTGACTGGGGGAAGAGAGAGAGTGACTGGGGGGAAGAGAGAGATCGACTGGGGGGAAGAGAGAGAGCGACTGGGGGGAAGAGAGAGAGCGACTGGGGGGAAGAGAGATAGCGACTAGGAGGAAGAGAGAGAGCGACTGGGGGAAAGAGAGAGAGCGACTGGAGGGAAGAGAGATCGACTGGGGGCAAAGGGAGAGCGACTGGGGGGAAGAGAGAGAGCGACCGGGGGGAAGTGAGAGAGCGACTGGGGGGAAGAGAGAGAACGACTGGGGGGAAGAGAGAGTGACTGGAGGGAAGAGAGAGCGACGGGGGGAAGAGAGAGCTCGACTGGGGGGAAGAGAGAGAGCGACTGGGGGGAAGAGAGAGAGCGACTGCGGGGAAGAGAGAGCGACTGGGGGGGAAGAGAGAGAGCGACTGGGGGGAAGAGAGAACGACTGGGGGAAGAGAGAGAGCGACTGGGGGGAAGAGAGAGAGTGACTGGGGGGAAGAGAGAGAGCGACTGGGGGGAAGAGAGAGATCAACTGGGGGGAAGAGAGAGAGCGACTGGGGGGAAGATAGAGAGCGACTGGGGGGAAGAGAGAGAGCGAGTGGGGGGAAGAGAGAGTGACTGGGGGGAAGAGAGAGCAACAGGGGGAAGAGAGAGCTCGACTGGGGGGAAGAGAGAGAGCGACTGGGGGGAAGAGAGAGCGACTGGGGGGAAGAGAGAGCGACTGGGGGGAAGAGAGAGCGACTGGGGGAAGAGAGAGAGCGACTGGGGGAAGAGAGAGCGACTGGGGGGAAGAGAGAGAGCGACTGGGGGAAGAGAGAGAGCGACTGGGGGAAGAGAGAGAGCGACTGGGGGGAAGAGAGAGCACGACTGGGGGGAAGAGAGAGAGCGACTGCGGGGAAGAGAGAGAGCGACTGGGGGGAAGAGAGAGTGCGACTGGGGGGAAGAGAGAGAGCGACTGGGGGGAAGAGAGAGTGACTGGGGGGAAGAGAGAGCGATGGGGGAAGAGAGAGCTCGACTGGGGGAAAGAGAGAGAGCGACTGGGGGGAAGAGAGAGCGACTGGGGGGAAGAGAGAGCGACTGGGGGGAAGAGAGAGCGACTGGGGGGAAGAGAGAGAGCGACTGGGGGGAAGAGAGAGCGACTGGGGGGAAGAGAGAGAGCGACTGGGGGGAATAGAGAGAGCGACTGGGGGGAAGAGAGAGAGCGACTGGAGGGAAGAGAGAGAGCGACTGGGGGGAAGAGAGAGAGCGACTGGGGGGAAGAGAGAGAGCAACTGGGGGGAAGAGAGAGAGCGACTGGGGGGAAGAGAGAGAGAGACTGGGGGAAGAGAGAGAGCGACTGGGGGGAAGAGAGAGAGCGACTGGGGGGAAGAGAGAGAGCGACTGGGGGAAGAGAGAGTGACTGGGGGGAAGAGAGAGCGACGGGGGGAAGAGAGAGCTCGACTGGGGGAAGAGAGAGAGCGACTGGGGGGAAGAGAGAGAGCGACTGGGGGAAAAGAGAGAGCGACTGGGGGGAAGAGAGAGAGTGACTGGGGGAAGAGAGAGATCGACTGGGGGGAAGAGAGAGAGCGACTGGGGGGAAGAGAGAGAGCGACTGGGGGGGAAGAGAGAGAGCGACTGGGGGGAAGAG
>NC_140998.1:231149396-231254102 GCF_052327205.1 Somniosus microcephalus
CACTGATATACCCCACACCCCCTCACTGTAACACTCCGATATCCCCCACACCCCCTCACTGTAACACTGATATACCCCACACCCCTCACTGTAATACTGATATACACCACAGCACCCCTCACTGTAACACTGATATACCCCACACTCCCTCAATGTAACACTTCCGATATACCCCAAACCCCTCACTGTAACAACTCCCGATATACCCCCACACCCCTCACTGTAAAACTGATATACCCCACACCCCCTCACTGCAAAACTGATATACCCCACACCCCTCACTGTAACACTGATATACCCCATACCCCTCACTGCAAACACTGATATACCCCCACACCCCTCACTGTAAACACACTCATATACCCCACACACCCCTCACTGTAACACTGATATACCCCACACCCCTCACTGTAACACTCCGATATTACCCCACACCCCTCACTGCAACACTGATATACCCCCACACCCCTCACTGTAACACACTCATATACCCCACACCCCCTCACTGTAACACTGATATACCCCCACAACCCTCACTGTAACACTGATATACCCCACGCCCCCTCACTGTAACACTGATATAACCCTACACCCCTCACTGTAATACACCGATACACGCCACGCACCTCAGTGTAACACTGATTATACCCCACACCTCTCACTGTAAACACTGATATAACCCACACCCCTCACTGTAACACTGATATACCCGATACCCCTCACTGTAACACTGATATACCCCACACCCCTCACTGTAACACTGAATATACCCCACACCCCTCACTGTCACACTCCGATATACCCCACACCCTCAGTGTAAAACTCCGATATACCCCACACCCCTCACTGTAACAGTGATATACCCCACACCCCTCACTAACACTCCGATATACCCCACACCACTCACTGTAACACTGATATACCCCACACCCCTCACTGTAAAACACTCCAATATACCCCACACCCCTCACTGTAACACTGATATACCCCACACCCCTCACTGTAACACTGAAATACTCCACACCCCTCACTGTAACACTGATATACCCCACACCCCTCACTGTAACACTCCGATATACCCCACACCCCTCACTGTAACACTGATATACCCCACACCCCTCACTGTAATACTGATATACCCCACACCCCTCACTGTAACACTGATATACCACACACCCCTCAATGTAACACTCCGATATACCCCAAACCCCTCACTGTAACACTCCGATATACCCACACCCCTCACTGTAACACTGATATACCCCACATCCCTCACTGTAACACTCCGATATACCCCACACCC
Organism: Somniosus microcephalus; assembly: GCF_052327205.1. NCBI lineage: Eukaryota > Metazoa > Chordata > Chondrichthyes > Squaliformes > Somniosidae > Somniosus > Somniosus microcephalus. The sequence goes on from NC_140998.1 coordinate 231,150,700, forward strand.
CTCACTGTAACAGTGATATATTTCACACCCCTCACTGTAACACTGATATACCCCACACCCCTCACTGTAACACTCCGATATACCCCACACCCCTCACTAACACAGATATACCCCACACCCCTCACTGTAACACTCCGATATACCCCACACCCCTCACTGAAACACTGATATACCCCACACCCCTCACTGTAACACTCCGATATACCCCACACCCCTCAATGTAACACTGATGTACGCCACACCCCACACTGTAACACTGATATACCCCACACCCCTCACTGTAACACTGATATACCCCACACCCCTCACTGTAACACTCAGATATACCCCACACCCCTCAGTGTAACACTGATATACCCCACACCCCTCACTGTAACACTCCGATATACCCCACACCCCTCATTGTAACACTGATATACCCCACACCCCTCACTGTAACACTGATATACCCCACACCCCTCACTGTAACACTGATATACCCCACACCTCTCACTGTAACACTGATATATCACACACCCCTCACTGTAACACTCCGATATACCCCACACCCCTCACTGTAACACACTGATAAAGCCCACACCCCTCACTGTAACACTGACATACCCCACACCCCTCACTGTAACACTCCGATATACCCCACACCCCTCACTGAAACTGTGATATATTTCACACCCCTCACTGTAACACTGATATACCCCACACCCCTCACTGTAAAACTCTGATATACCCCACACCCCTCACTGAAACACTGATATACCCCACACACCTCACTGTAACACTGATATGCCCCACACCCCTCACTGTAACACTGATATACCCCATACCCCTCACTGTAACACTGATATACCCCACACCCCTCACTGTAACTCTGATATAACACACACCCCTCACTGTAACTCTGATATAACACACACCCCTCACTGTAACACTGATATACCCCACACGCCTCAATGTAACACTCTGATATACCCCACACCCCTCACTGTAACACTGATATACCCCACACCCCTCACTGTAACACTGATATACCCCATACCCCTCACTGTAACACTCCGATATACCCCACACCCCTCACTAAAACAGTGATATATTTCACACCCCTCAATGTAACACTGATATAACCCACACCCCTCACTGTAACACTGATATACCCCACACCCCTCACTGTAACATTGATATATCCCACACCCCTCACTGTAACACTGATATTCCCCACACCCCACACTGTAACACTCCGATATACCCCACATCCCTCACTGTAACACTGATATACCACATACCCCTCACTGTAACACTGATATACCCCACACCCCTCACTGTAACACTGATATACCCCATACCCCTCACTGTAACACTGATATACACCACACCGCTCACTGTAACACACTCATATACCCCACGCCCCTCACTGTAACACTCCGATATATCCCACACCCCTCACTGTAACACTCTGTTATACCCCACACCACTCACTGTAACACTCCGATATACCCCACACCCCTCACTGTAACACTGATATATTCCAGACCCCTCACTGTAACACTGATATACCCCACATCCCTCACTGTAACACTCTGTTATAACCCACACCACTCACTGTAACACTCCGATATACCCCACACCCCTCACTGTAACACTGATATACTCCAGACCCCTCACTGTAACACTGATATACCCCACACCCTCACTGTAACACACTGATAAAGCCCACACCCCTCAGTGTAACACTGACATACCCCTCACCCCTCACTGTAACATTGATATACTCCACACCCCTCACTGTAACACTGATATACCCCACACACCTCACTGTAACACTCCGATATACCCCACAACCCTCACTGAAACAGTGATATATTTCACACCCCTCACTGTAACACTGATATAGCCCACACCCCTCGCTGTAACACTCCGATATACCCCACACCCCTCACTGTAACACTGATATACCCCACACCCCTCATTGTAACACTGATAGACCCCACACCCCTCACGGTAACACTGATATACCCCATACCCCTCACTGTAACACTGATATACCCCACACCCCTCACTGTAACACTGATATACCCCACACACCTCACTGTAACATTCCGATATACACCACACCCCTCACTGAAACACTGATACACCCCACACCCCACAATGTAACACTGATATACCCCACACCCCTCACTGTAACACTCCGATATACCCCACACCCCTCAGTGTAACACTGATATACCCCACACCCCTCACTGTAACACTCTGATATACCCCACACCCCTCACTGTAACACTCCGATATACCCCACACACCTCATTGTCACACTGATATACTCCACATCCCTCACTGTAACACTGATATACCCCACACCCCTCACTGTAACACTGATACACCCCACACCCCTCATTGTAACACTGATATATCCCACACCCCTCACTGTAACACTGATATATCCCACACCCCTCACTGTAACACTCCGATATACCCCACACCTCTCACTGTAACACACTGATAAAGCCCACACCCCTCACTGTAACACTGACATACCCCACACCCCTCATTGCAACACTGATACACTCCGCACCCCTCACTGTAACACTGATATACCCCACACCCCTCACTGTAACACTCCGATATACCCCACACCCCTCACTGAAACAGTGATATATTTCACACCCCTCACTGTAACACTGTTATTCCCCACACCCCTCACTGTAACACTCCGATATACCCCACACCCCTCACTGTAACACAGATATACCCCACACCCCTCACTGTAACACTGATATACCCCACACCACTCACTGTAACACTCCGATATACCCCACACCCCTCACTGTAACACTCCGAAATACCCCACACCCCTCACTGAAACACTGTTATATTTCACACCCCTCACTGTAACACTGATATACCTCACACCCCTCACTGTAACACTCCGATATACCCCACACCCCTCCCTGTAACACTGATATACCTCACACCCCTCACTGTAACACACTCATATACCCCACACCCCTCACCGTAACACTGATATATCCCTCACATTAACACTGATATACCCCACATTCCTCACTGTAACACTGATACACCCCACACCCCTCACTGAAAAACACAGAAAATCCCCACACCCCTCACCATAACACTGATATACCCGAAACCTGTCACTGTAACACTGATATACCCCACACCCCTCACTGTAACACACTCATATACCCCACACCGCTCATTGTAACACAGATATATACCTCACATTAACACTGATATACCCCACACCCCTCACTGTAACACTGACGTACCCCACACCCCTCACTGTAACACTGATATACTCCACACCCCTCACTGTAACACTGATATACCCCACACCCCTCACTGTAACACTCCGATATACCCCACACCCCTCACTGAAACAGTGATATATTTCACACCCCTCACTGTTACACTGATATACCCCACACTCCTCACCGTAACACTCCGATATACCCCACACCCCTCACTGTAACACTGATATACCCCACACGCCTCACTTTAACACTGATATACCACACACACCTCACTGTAACACTGATATACCCCACACCACTCACTGTAACACTGATATACCCCACACCCCTCACTGTAGCACTGATATACCCCACACCCCTCACTTTAACACTGATATACCCCACACCCCTCACTGTAACACTGATATACCCCACACCCCTCACTGTAACACTGATATACCCCAAAACTCTCACTGTAACACTGATATAACCCACACCCCTCACTGCAACACAGATATACCCCACACCCCTCACTGTAACACTGATATACCCCACACCCCTCACTGTAACACTCCGATATACCCCACACCCCTCACTGTAACACTCCGATATACCCCACACCCCTCACTGAAACACTGTTATATTTCACACCCCCCACTGTAACACTGATATACCCCACACCCCTCACTGTAACACTCTGATATACCCCACACCCCTCACTGTAACACTGATATACCCCACACCCCTCACTGTAACACTGACATACCCCACACCCCTCACTGTAACACTCCGATATACCCCACACCCCTCACTGTAACACTCCGATATACCCCACACCCCTCACTGTAACACTCCGATATACCCCACACCCCTCACTGCAACACTGATACACCCCACACCCCTCACTGTAACACACCGATATACCCTACACCCCTCACTGTAACACTCCGATATACCCCACACCCCTCACTGTAACACTGATATACCCCACACCCCTCCCTGTACCACAGATATACCCCACACCCCTCACTGTAACACTGATACACCCCACACCCCTCACTGTAAAACACAGAAATACGCCACACCCCTCACCGTAACACTGATATACCCGAAACCTGTCACTGTACCACTGATATACCCCACACCCCTCACTGTAACACACTCATATACCCCACACCCCTCACTGTAACACTGATATATCCCTCACATTAACACTGATATACCCCACACCCCTCACTGTAACACGGATATACCCCACACCCCTCACTGTAACACTCCGATATACCCCACACCCCTCACTGTAACACTGATATAACCCACACCCCTCACTGTAACACTGATATACCCCACACCCCTCACTGTAACATTGATATACCCCACACCCCTCACTGTAACACTGATATACCCCACACCCCTCACTGTAACACTCCGATATACCCCACACCCCTCACTGTAACACTGATATACCCCACACCCATCACTGTAACACTGATGTACCCCACACCCCTCACTGTAACACTGATATACCCCATACCCCTCACTGTAACACTGATATACCCCACACCCCTCACTGTAACACTGATATACCCCACACCCCTCACTGTAACACTCCGATATACCCCACACCCCTCACTGTAACACTGATATACCTCACACCCCTCACTGTAATACTGATATACCCCACACCCCTCACTGTAACACTGATATACCCCACACCCCTCAATGTAACACTCCGATATACCCCAAACCCCTCACTGTAACACTCCGATATACCCACCCCTCACTGAAACACTGATATACCCCACATCCCTCACTGTAACACTCCGATATACCCCACACCCCTCACTGTAACTATGATATACCCCACACCCCTCACTGTAAAACTGATATACCCCACACCCCTCACTGTAAAACTGATATACCCCACACCCCTCACTGTAACACTGATATACCACAAACCCTCACTCTAACACTCCGATATACCCCAGACCCCTCACTGTAACACTGATATACCCCACACCCCTCACTGTAATACTGATATACCCCACACCCCTCACTGGAACACTGATATAACCCACACCCCTCACTGTAACGCTCCGATATACCCCACACCCCTCACTGTAACACTGATATACCCCACGCCCCTCACTGTAACACTGATATATCCCACACCCCTCACTGTAACACTGATATACTCCACACACCTCACTGTAACACTGATATACCCCACACCCCTCACTGTAACACTCCGATATACCCCACACCCCTCATTGTAAAACTGATATACCCCACACCCCTCACTGCAAAACTGATATACCCCACACCCCTCACTGTAACACTGATATACCCCATACCCCTCACTGCAACACTGATATACCCCACACCCCTCACTGTAACACACTCATATACCCCACACCCCTCACTGTAACACTGATATACCCCACACCCCTCACTGTAACACTCCGATATACCCCACACCCCTCACTGCAACACTGATATACCCCACACCCCTCACTGTAACACACTCATATACCCCACACCCCTCACTGTAACACTGATATACCCCACAACCCTCACTGTAACACTGATATACCCCACGCCCCTCACTGTAACACTGATATACCCTACACCCCTCACTGTAATACACCGATACACGCCACACACCTCAGTGTAACACTGATATACCCCACACCTCTCACTGTAACACTGATATAACCCACACCCCTCACTGTAACACTGATATACCCGATACCCCTCACTGTAACACTGATATACCCCACACCCCTCACTGTAACACTGATATACCCCACACCCCTCACTGTCACACTCCGATATACCCCACACCCTCAGTGTAAAACTCCGATATACCCCACACCCCTCACTGTAACAGTGATATACCCCACACCCCTCACTAACACTCCGATATACCCCACACCACTCACTGTAACACTGATATACCCCACACCCCTCACTGTAAAACACTCCGATATACCCCACACCCCTCACTGTAACACTGATATACCCCACACCCCTCACTGTAACACTGAAATACTCCACACCCCTCACTGTAACACTGATATACCCCACACCCCTCACTGTAACACTCCGATATACCCCACACCCCTCACTGTAACACTGATATACCCCACACCCCTCACTGTAATACTGATATACCCCACACCCCTCACTGTAACACTGATATACCCCACACCCCTCAATGTAACACTCCGATATACCCCACACCCCTCACTGTAACTATGATATATTTCACACCCCTCACTGTAACACTGATATACCCCACACCCCTCACTGTAAAACTGATATACCCCACACCCCTCGCTGTAACACTGATATACCCCAAACCCTCACTGTAATACTGATATACCCCACACCCCTCACTGTAATACTGATATACCCCACACCCCTTACTGTAACACTGATATACCCCACACCCCTCACTGTAACACTGATATACTCCAAACCCCTCACTGTAACACTGATATAACCCACACCCCTCACTGTAACAGTGATATACCCGACACCCCTCACTGTCACACTGATATACCCCACACCCCTCACTGTAACACTCCGATATACCCCACACCCCTCAGTGAAACACTGATATACCCCACACCCCTCACTGTCACACTCCGATATACCATACACCCTCACTGTAACACTCCGATATACCCCACACCCCTCACTGTAACACTGATATACCCCACACCCCTCACTAACACTCCGATATACCCCACACCCCTCACTGTAACACTGATATACCCCACATCCCTCACTGTAAAACACTCCGATATACCCCACACCCCTCACTGTAACACTGATATACCCCACACCCCTCACTGTAACACACTCATATACCCCACACCCCTCACTGTAACACTGATATACCCCACAACCCTCACTGTAACACTGATATACCCCACGCCCCTCACTGTCACACTGATATACCCTACACCCCTCACTGTAATACACCGATATACGCCACACACCTCAGTGTAACACTGATATACCCCACACCTCTCACTGTAACACTGATATACCCCACACCCCTCACTGTAACACTCTGATATACCCCACACACCTCACTATAACACTGATATACCCCACACCCCTCACTGTAACACTCTGATATACCCCACACCCCTCACTGTAACACTCCGATATACCCGACACCCCTCACTGTAACACTGATATAACCCACACCCCTCACTTTAACACTGATATAGCCCACACCCCTCACTGTAACACTCCGATATGCCCCACACCCCTCACTGTAACACTGATATATTTCTCACCCCTCACTGAAACACTGATATACCTCACACCCCTCACTGTAACACACCGATATACCCCACACCCCTCACTGTAACACTCCGAAAACCCCACACCCCTCACTGTAACACTGATATGCCCCACACCCCTCCCTGTAACACTGACATACCCCGCACACCTCACTGTAACACACTCATATACCCCACACCCCTCACTGTAAGACTGATATACCCCACACCCCTCACTGTAAGACTGATATACCCCACGCCCCTCACTGAAACACTGATATACCCTACACCCCTCACTGTAACACTGATAAACCCCACACACCTCACTGTAACACACCGATATACCCCACACCCCTCACTGTAACACTGATATACCCCATACCCCTCACTGTCACACTCCGATATACCGCACACCCTCACTGTAACACTCCGATATACCCCACACCCCTCACTGTAACACTGATATACCCCACACCCCTCACTGTAACACTCCGATATACCCCACACCCATCACTGTAACACTGATATACCCCACACCCCTCACTGTAACACTCTCCGATATATTCCACACCCCTCACTGTCACACAAATATACCCCACACCCCTCACTTTAACACTGATATACCCCACACCCCTCACTGTAACACTGATATACCCCACACCCCTCCCTGTAACACTGATATACCCCACACCCCTCACTGTAACACTCCGATATACCCCACACCCCTCACTGTCACACTGATATACCCCACACCCCTCACTGTAACACTGATATACCCCACACCCCTCACTGTAACACTGATATACCCCACACGCCTCACTGTAACACTGATATACCCCACACCCCTCACTATAATACTCCAATATACCCCAAACCCCTCACTGTAACACTCCGATATACCCACACCCCTCACTGCAACACTGATATACCCCACACCCCTCACTGTAACACTCCGATATACCCCACACCCCTCACTGCAACATTGATATATTTCACACCCCTCACTATAACACTGATATACCCCACACCGCTCACTGTAACACTGATATACCCCACACCCCTCACTGTAACACTGATGTACCCCACCCCCCTCACTGTAACACTCCGATATACCCCACACCCCTCAGTGAAACACTGATATACTCCACACCCCTCACTGTCACACTCCGATATACCATACACCCTCACTGTAACACTCCGATATACCCCACACCCCTCACTGTAACACTGATATACCCCACACCCCTCACTAACACTCCGATATACCCCACACCCCTCACTGTAACACTGATATACCCCACACCCCTCACTGTAAAACACTCCGATATACCCCACACCCCTCACTGTAACACTGATATACCCCACACCCCTCACTGTAACACTGATATACCCCACACCCCTCACTGTAACACTCCGATATACCCCACACCCCTCACTGTAACACTGATATACTCCAGACCCCTCACTGTAACACTGATATACCCCACACCCTCACTGTAACACACTGATAAAGCCCACACCCCTCAGTGTAACACTGACATACCCCTCACCCCTCACTGTAACATTGATATACTCCACACCCCTCACTGTAACACTGATATACCCCACACACCTCACTGTAACACTCCGATATACCCCACAACCCTCACTGAAACAGTGATATATTTCACACCCCTCACTGTAACACTGATATAGCCCACACCCCTCGCTGTAACACTCCGATATACCCCACACCCCTCACTGTAACACTGATATACCCCACACCCCTCATTGTAACACTGATAGACCCCACACCCCTCACGGTAACACTGATATACCCCATACCCCTCACTGTAACACTGATATACCCCACACCCCTCACTGTAACACTGATATACCCCACACACCTCACTGTAACATTCCGATATACACCACACCCCTCACTGAAACACTGATACACCCCACACCCCACAATGTAACACTGATATACCCCACACCCCTCACTGTAACACTCCGATATACCCCACACCCCTCAGTGTAACACTGATATACCCCACACCCCTCACTGTAACACTCTGATATACCCCACACCCCTCACTGTAACACTCCGATATACCCCACACACCTCATTGTCACACTGATATACTCCACATCCCTCACTGTAACACTGATATACCCCACACCCCTCACTGTAACACTGATACACCCCACACCCCTCATTGTAACACTGATATATCCCACACCCCTCACTGTAACACTGATATATCCCACACCCCTCACTGTAACACTCCGATATACCCCACACCTCTCACTGTAACACACTGATAAAGCCCACACCCCTCACTGTAACACTGACATACCCCACACCCCTCATTGCAACACTGATACACTCCGCACCCCTCACTGTAACACTGATATACCCCACACCCCTCACTGTAACACTCCGATATACCCCACACCCCTCACTGAAACAGTGATATATTTCACACCCCTCACTGTAACACTGTTATTCCCCACACCCCTCACTGTAACACTCCGATATACCCCACACCCCTCACTGTAACACAGATATACCCCACACCCCTCACTGTAACACTGATATACCCCACACCACTCACTGTAACACTCCGATATACCCCACACCCCTCACTGTAACACTCCGAAATACCCCACACCCCTCACTGAAACACTGTTATATTTCACACCCCTCACTGTAACACTGATATACCTCACACCCCTCACTGTAACACTCCGATATACCCCACACCCCTCCCTGTAACACTGATATACCTCACACCCCTCACTGTAACACACTCATATACCCCACACCCCTCACCGTAACACTGATATATCCCTCACATTAACACTGATATACCCCACATTCCTCACTGTAACACTGATACACCCCACACCCCTCACTGAAAAACACAGAAAATCCCCACACCCCTCACCATAACACTGATATACCCGAAACCTGTCACTGTAACACTGATATACCCCACACCCCTCACTGTAACACACTCATATACCCCACACCGCTCATTGTAACACAGATATATACCTCACATTAACACTGATATACCCCACACCCCTCACTGTAACACTGACGTACCCCACACCCCTCACTGTAACACTGATATACTCCACACCCCTCACTGTAACACTGATATACCCCACACCCCTCACTGTAACACTCCGATATACCCCACACCCCTCACTGAAACAGTGATATATTTCACACCCCTCACTGTTACACTGATATACCCCACACCCCTCACCGTAACACTCCGATATACCCCACACCCCTCACTGTAACACTGATATACCCCACACGCCTCACTTTAACACTGATATACCACACACACCTCACTGTAACACTCTGATATAACCCACACCCCTCACTGTAACACTCTGATATACCCCACACCACTCACTGTAACACTGATATACCCCACACCCCTCACTGTAGCACTGATATACCCCACACCCCTCACTTTAACACTGATATACCCCACACCCCTCACTGTAACACTGATATACCCCACACCCCTCACTGTAACACTGATATACCCCAAAACTCTCACTGTAACACTGATATAACCCACACCCCTCACTGCAACACAGATATACCCCACACCCCTCACTGTAACACTGATATACCCCACACCCCTCACTGTAACACTCCGATATACCCCACACCCCTCACTGTAACACTCCGATATACCCCACACCCCTCACTGAAACACTGTTATATTTCACACCCCCCACTGTAACACTGATATACCCCACACCCCTCACTGTAACACTCTGATATACCCCACACCCCTCACTGTAACACTGATATACCCCACACCCCTCACTGTAACACTGACATACCCCACACCCCTCACTGTAACACTCCGATATACCCCACACCCCTCACTGTAACACTCCGATATACCCCACACCCCTCACTGTAACACTCCGATATACCCCACACCCCTCACTGCAACACTGATACACCCCACACCCCTCACTGTAACACACCGATATACCCTACACCCCTCACTGTAACACTCCGATATACCCCACACCCCTCACTGTAACACTGATATACCCCACACCCCTCCCTGTACCACAGATATACCCCACACCCCTCACTGTAACACTGATACACCCCACACCCCTCACTGTAAAACACAGAAATACCCCACACCCCTCACCGTAACACTGATATACCCGAAACCTGTCACTGTACCACTGATATACCCCACACCCCTCACTGTAACACACTCATATACCCCACACCCCTCACTGTAACACTGATATATCCCTCACATTAACACTGATATACCCCACACCCCTCACTGTAACACGGATATACCCCACACCCCTCACTGTAACACTCCGATATACCCCACACCCCTCACTGTAACACTGATATAACCCACACCCCTCACTGTAACACTGATATACCCCACACCCCTCACTGTAACATTGATATACCCCACACCCCTCACTGTAACACTGATATACCCCACACCCCTCACTGTAACACTCCGATATACCCCACACCCCTCACTGTAACACTGATATACCCCACACCCATCACTGTAACACTGATGTACCCCACACCCCTCACTGTAACACTGATATACCCCATACCCCTCACTGTAACACTGATATACCCCACACCCCTCACTGTAACACTGATATACCCCACACCCCTCACTGTAACACTCCGATATACCCCACACCCCTCACTGTAACACTGATATACCTCACACCCCTCACTGTAATACTGATATACCCCACACCCCTCACTGTAACACTGATATACCCCACACCCCTCAATGTAACACTCCGATATACCCCAAACCCCTCACTGTAACACTCCGATATACCCACCCCTCACTGAAACACTGATATACCCCACATCCCTCACTGTAACACTCCGATATACCCCACACCCCTCACTGTAACTATGATATACCCCACACCCCTCACTGTAAAACTGATATACCCCACACCCCTCACTGTAAAACTGATATACCCCACACCCCTCACTGTAACACTGATATACCCCAAACCCTCACTCTAACACTCCGATATACCCCAGACCCCTCACTGTAACACTGATATACCCCACACCCCTCACTGTAATACTGATATACCCCACACCCCTCACTGGAACACTGATATAACCCACACCCCTCACTGTAACGCTCCGATATACCCCACACCCCTCACTGTAACACTGATATACCCCACGCCCCTCACTGTAACACTGATATATCCCACACCCCTCACTGTAACACTGATATACTCCACACACCTCACTGTAACACTGATATACCACACACCCCTCACTGTAACACTCCGATATACCCCACACCCCTCACTGTAAAACTGATATACCCCACACCCCTCACTGCAAAACTGATATACCCCACACCCCTCACTGTAACACTGATATACCCCATACCCCTCACTGCAACACTGATATACCCCACACCCCTCACTGTAACACACTCATATACCCCACACCCCTCACTGTAACACTGATATACCCCACACCCCTCACTGTAACACTCCGATATACCCCACACCCCTCACTGCAACACTGATATACCCCACACCCCTCACTGTAACACACTCATATACCCCACACCCCTCACTGTAACACTGATATACCCCACAACCCTCACTGTAACACTGATATACCCCACGCCCCTCACTGTAACACTGATATACCCTACACCCCTCACTGTAATACACCGATACACGCCACACACCTCAGTGTAACACTGATATACCCCACACCTCTCACTGTAACACTGATATAACCCACACCCCTCACTGTAACACTGATATACCCGATACCCCTCACTGTAACACTGATATACCCCACACCCCTCACTGTAACACTGATATACCCCACACCCCTCACTGTCACACTCCGATATACCCCACACCCTCAGTGTAAAACTCCGATATACCCCACACCCCTCACTGTAACAGTGATATACCCCACACCCCTCACTAACACTCCGATATACCCCACACCACTCACTGTAACACTGATATACCCCACACCCCTCACTGTAAAACACTCCGATATACCCCACACCCCTCACTGTAACACTGATATACCCCACACCCCTCACTGTAACACTGAAATACTCCACACCCCTCACTGTAACACTGATATACCCCACACCCCTCACTGTAACACTCCGATATACCCCACACCCCTCACTGTAACACTGATATACCCCACACCCCTCACTGTAATACTGATATACCCCACACCCCTCACTGTAACACTGATATACCCCACACCCCTCAATGTAACACTCCGATATACCCCACACCCCTCACTGTAACTATGATATATTTCACACCCCTCACTGTAACACTGATATACCCCACACCCCTCACTGTAAAACTGATATACCCCACACCCCTCGCTGTAACACTGATATACCCCAAACCCTCACTGTAATACTGATATACCCCACACCCCTCACTGTAATACTGATATACCCCACACCCCTTACTGTAACACTGATATACCCCACACCCCTCACTGTAACACTGATATACTCCAAACCCCTCACTGTAACACTGATATAACCCACACCCCTCACTGTAACAGTGATATACCCGACACCCCTCACTGCCACACTGATATACCCCACACCCCTCACTGTAACACTCCGATATACCCCACACCCCTCAGTGAAACACTGATATACCCCACACCCCTCACTGTCACACTCCGATATACCATACACCCTCACTGTAACACTCCGATATACCCCACACCCCTCACTGTAACACTGATATACCCCACACCCCTCACTAACACTCCGATATACCCCACACCCCTCACTGTAACACTGATATACCCCACATCCCTCACTGTAAAACACTCCGATATACCCCACACCCCTCACTGTAACACTGATATACCCCACACCCCTCACTGTAACACACTCATATACCCCACACCCCTCACTGTAACACTGATATACCCCACAACCCTCACTGTAACACTGATATACCCCACGCCCCTCACTGTCACACTGATATACCCTACACCCCTCACTGTAATACACCGATATACGCCACACACCTCAGTGTAACACTGATATACCCCACACCTCTCACTGTAACACTGATATACCCCACACCCCTCACTGTAACACTCTGATATACCCCACACACCTCACTATAACACTGATATACCCCACACCCCTCACTGTAACACTCTGATATACCCCACACCCCTCACTGTAACACTCCGATATACCCGACACCCCTCACTGTAACACTGATATAACCCACACCCCTCACTTTAACACTGATATAGCCCACACCCCTCACTGTAACACTCCGATATGCCCCACACCCCTCACTGTAACACTGACATACCCCGCACACCTCACTGTAACACACTCATATACCCCACACCCCTCACTGTAAGACTGATATACCCCACACCCCTCACTGTAAGACTGATATACCCCACGCCCCTCACTGAAACACTGATATACCCTACACCCCTCACTGTAACACTGATAAACCCCACACACCTCACTGTAACACACCGATATACCCCACACCCCTCACTGTAACACTGATATACCCCATACCCCTCACTGTCACACTCCGATATACCGCACACCCTCACTGTAACACTCCGATATACCCCACACCCCTCACTGTAACACTGATATACCCCACACCCCTCACTGTAACACTCCGATATACCCCACACCCATCACTGTAACACTGATATACCCCACACCCCTCACTGTAACACTCTCCGATATATTCCACACCCCTCACTGTCACACAAATATACCCCACACCCCTCACTTTAACACTGATATACCCCACACCCCTCACTGTAACACTGATATACCCCACACCCCTCCCTGTAACACTGATATACCCCACACCCCTCACTGTAACACTCCGATATACCCCACACCCCTCACTGTCACACTGATATACCCCACACCCCTCACTGTAACACTGATATACCCCACACCCCTCACTGTAACACTGATATACCCCACACGCCTCACTGTAACACTGATATACCCCACACCCCTCACTATAATACTCCAATATACCCCAAACCCCTCACTGTAACACTCCGATATACCCACACCCCTCACTGCAACACTGATATACCCCACACCCCTCACTGTAACACTCCGATATACCCCACACCCCTCACTGCAACATTGATATATTTCACACCCCTCACTATAACACTGATATACCCCACACCGCTCACTGTAACACTGATATACCCCACACCCCTCACTGTAACACTGATGTACCCCACCCCCCTCACTGTAACACTCCGATATACCCCACACCCCTCAGTGAAACACTGATATACTCCACACCCCTCACTGTCACACTCCGATATACCATACACCCTCACTGTAACACTCCGATATACCCCACACCCCTCACTGTAACACTGATATACCCCACACCCCTCACTAACACTCCGATATACCCCACACCCCTCACTGTAACACTGATATACCCCACACCCCTCACTGTAAAACACTCCGATATACCCCACACCCCTCACTGTAACACTGATATACCCCACACCCCTCACTGTAACACTGATATACTCCACACCCCTCACTGTAAACACTGATATTCCCCACACCCCTCACTGTAACACTGATATACCCCACACCCCTCACTGTAACACTCCGATATACCCCACACCCCTCACTGTAACACTGATATACCCCACACCCCTCACTGTAACACTGATATATCCCACACCCCTCACTGTAACACTGATATACCCTACACCCCTCACTGTAACACTGTTATACACCACACCCCTCACTGTAACACTCCGATATACTCCACACCCTCACTGTAAAACTGATATACCCCACACCCCTCACTGTAAAACTGATATACCCCACACCCCTCACTGTAACACTGATATACCCCATACCCCTCACTGCAACACTGATATACCCCACACCCCTCACTGTAACACTGATATACCCCACACCCCTCACTGTAACACTGATATACCCCACAACCCATCACTGTAACACACCGACATACCCGACACCCCTCACTGTAACACTGATATACCCCACACCCCTCACTGTAACACTGATATACCCCACACCCCTCACTGTAACACTCTGATATACCCCACACCCCTCACTGTAACACTGATGTACCCCACACCCCTCACTGTAACACTCTGATATACCCCACACCCCTCACCGTAACACTCAGATATACCCGACACCCCTCACTGTAACACTGATATAACCCACACCCCTCACTGTAACACTGATATACCCCACATGCCTCACTGATATACCCCACACCCCTCACTGTAACACTGATATACCCCACACCCCTCACTGTAACACTGATATACCCCACACCCCTCACTGTAACACTGATATACCCCACACCCCTCACTGTAACACTGATATACCCCACACCCCTCACTGTAACACTGATATACCCCACACCCCTCACTGTCACACTGTGATATACCCCACACCCCTCACTGTAACACTGATATACCCCACAGCCCTCACTGTAACACTGATATACCCCACATCCCTCACTGTATCACTCCGATATACCCCATACCTCTCACTGAAACAGTGATATATTTCACACCCCTCACTGTAACACTGATATAACACACACCCCTCACTGTAACTCTGATATAACACACACCCCTCACTGTAACTCTGATATAACACACACCCCTCACTGTAACACTGATATACCCCACACGCCTCACTGTAACACTCTGATATACCCACACCCCTCACTGTAACACTGATATACCCCACACCCCTCACTGTAACACTGATATACCCCACACCCCTCACTGTAACACTCCGATATCCCCACACCCCTCACTGTAACACTGATATACCCCACACCCCTCACTGTAATACTGATATACACCACACCCCTCACTGTAACACTGATATACCCCACACCCCTCAATGTAACACTCCGATATACCCCAAACCCCTCACTGTAACACTCCGATATACCCCACACCCCTCACTGTAAAACTGATATACCCCACACCCCTCACTGCAAAACTGATATACCCCACACCCCTCACTGTAACACTGATATACCCCATACCCCTCACTGCAACACTGATATACCCCACACCCCTCACTGTAACACACTCATATACCCCACACCCCTCACTGTAACACTGATATACCCCACACCCCTCACTGTAACACTCCGATATACCCCACACCCCTCACTGCAACACTGATATACCCCACACCCCTCACTGTAACACACTCATATACCCCACACCCCTCACTGTAACACTGATATACCCCACAACCCTCACTGTAACACTGATATACCCCACGCCCCTCACTGTAACACTGATATACCCTACACCCCTCACTGTAATACACCGATACACGCCACGCACCTCAGTGTAACACTGATATACCCCACACCTCTCACTGTAACACTGATATAACCCACACCCCTCACTGTAACACTGATATACCCGATACCCCTCACTGTAACACTGATATACCCCACACCCCTCACTGTAACACTGATATACCCCACACCCCTCACTGTCACACTCCGATATACCCCACACCCTCAGTGTAAAACTCCGATATACCCCACACCCCTCACTGTAACAGTGATATACCCCACACCCCTCACTAACACTCCGATATACCCCACACCACTCACTGTAACACTGATATACCCCACACCCCTCACTGTAAAACACTCCAATATACCCCACACCCCTCACTGTAACACTGATATACCCCACACCCCTCACTGTAACACTGAAATACTCCACACCCCTCACTGTAACACTGATATACCCCACACCCCTCACTGTAACACTCCGATATACCCCACACCCCTCACTGTAACACTGATATACCCCACACCCCTCACTGTAATACTGATATACCCCACACCCCTCACTGTAACACTGATATACCACACACCCCTCAATGTAACACTCCGATATACCCCAAACCCCTCACTGTAACACTCCGATATACCCACACCCCTCACTGTAACACTGATATACCCCACATCCCTCACTGTAACACTCCGATATACCCCACACCCCTCACTGTAACAGTGATATATTTCACACCCCTCACTGTAACACTGATATACCCCACACCCCTCACTGTAACACTCCGATATACCCCACACCCCTCACTAACACAGATATACCCCACACCCCTCACTGTAACACTCCGATATACCCCACACCCCTCACTGAAACACTGATATACCCCACACCCCTCACTGTAACACTCCGATATACCCCACACCCCTCAATGTAACACTGATGTACGCCACACCCCACACTGTAACACTGATATACCCCACACCCCTCACTGTAACACTGATATACCCCACACCCCTCACTGTAACACTCAGATATACCCCACACCCCTCAGTGTAACACTGATATACCCCACACCCCTCACTGTAACACTCCGATATACCCCACACCCCTCATTGTAACACTGATATACCCCACACCCCTCACTGTAACACTGATATACCCCACACCCCTCACTGTAACACTGATATACCCCACACCTCTCACTGTAACACTGATATATCACACACCCCTCACTGTAACACTCCGATATACCCCACACCCCTCACTGTAACACACTGATAAAGCCCACACCCCTCACTGTAACACTGACATACCCCACACCCCTCACTGTAACACTCCGATATACCCCACACCCCTCACTGAAACACTGATATACCCCACACCCCTCACTGTAACACTGATATGCCCCACACCCCTCACTGTAACACTGATATACCCCATACCCCTCACTGTAACACTGATATACCCCACACCCCTCACTGTAACTCTGATATAACACACACCCCTCACTGTAACTCTGATATAACACACACCCCTCACTGTAACACTGATATACCCCACACGCCTCACTGTAACACTCTGATATACCCCACACCCCTCACTGTAACACTGATATACCCCACACCCGTCACTGTAACACTGATATACCCCATACCCCTCACTGTAACACTCCGATATACCCCACACCCCTCACTAAAACAGTGATATATTTCACACCCCTCACTGTAACACTGATATAACCCACACCCCTCACTGTAACACTGATATACCCCACACCCCTCACTGTAACATTGATATATCCCACACCCCTCACTGTAACACTGATATTCCCCACACCCCACACTGTAACACTCCGATATACCCCACATCCCTCACTGTAACACTGATATACCACATACCCCTCACTGTAACACTGATATACCCCACACCCCTCACTGTAACACTGATATACCCCATACCCCTCACTGTAACACTGATATACACCACACCGCTCACTGTAACACACTCATATACCCCACGCCCCTCACTGTAACACTCCGATATATCCCACACCCCTCACTGTAACACTCTGTTATACCCCACACCACTCACTGTAACACTCCGATATACCCCACACCCCTCACTGTAACACTGATATATTCCAGACCCCTCACTGTAACACTGATATTCCCCACATCCCTCACTGTAACACTCTGTTATAACCCACACCACTCACTGTAACACTCCGATATACCCCACACCCCTCACTGTAACACTGATATACTCCAGACCCCTCACTGTAACACTGATATACCCCACACCCTCACTGTAACACACTGATAAAGCCCACACCCCTCAGTGTAACACTGACATACCCCTCACCCCTCACTGTAACATTGATATACTCCACACCCCTCACTGTAACACTGATATACCCCACACACCTCACTGTAACACTCCGATATACCCCACAACCCTCACTGAAACAGTGATATATTTCACACCCCTCACTGTAACACTGATATAGCCCACACCCCTCGCTGTAACACTCCGATATACCCCACACCCCTCACTGTAACACTGATATACCCCACACCCCTCATTGTAACACTGATAGACCCCACACCCCTCACGGTAACACTGATATACCCCATACCCCTCACTGTAACACTGATATACCCCACACCCCTCACTGTAACACTGATATACCCCACACACCTCACTGTAACATTCCGATATACACCACACCCCTCACTGAAACACTGATACACCCCACACCCCACAATGTAACACTGATATACCCCACACCCCTCACTGTAACACTCCGATATACCCCACACCCCTCAGTGTAACACTGATATACCCCACACCCCTCACTGTAACACTCTGATATACCCCACACCCCTCACTGTAACACTCCGATATACCCCACACACCTCATTGTCACACTGATATACTCCACATCCCTCACTGTAACACTGATATACCCCACACCCCTCACTGTAACACTGATACACCCCACACCCCTCATTGTAACACTGATATATCCCACACCCCTCACTGTAACACTGATATATCTCACACCCCTCACTGTAACACTCCGATATACCCCACACCTCTCACTGTAACACACTGATAAAGCCCACACCCCTCACTGTAACACTGACATACCCCACACCCCTCATTGCAACACTGATACACTCCGCACCCCTCACTGTAACACTGATATACCCCACACCCCTCACTGTAACACTCCGATATACCCCACACCCCTCACTGAAACAGTGATATATTTCACACCCCTCACTGTAACACTGTTATTCCCCACACCCCTCACTGTAACACTCCGATATACCCCACACCCCTCACTGTAACACAGATATACCCCACACCCCTCACTGTAACACTGATATACCCCACACCACTCACTGTAACACTCCGATATACCCCACACCCCTCACTGTAACACTCCGAAATACCCCACACCCCTCACTGAAACACTGTTATATTTCACACCCCTCACTGTAACACTGATATACCTCACACCCCTCACTGTAACACTCCGATATACCCCACACCCCTCCCTGTAACACTGATATACCTCACACCCCTCACTGTAACACACTCATATACCCCACACCCCTCACCGTAACACTGATATATCCCTCACATTGACACTGATATACCCCACATTCCTCACTGTAACACTGATACACCCCACACCCCTCACTGAAAAACACAGAAAATCCCCACACCCCTCACCATAACACTGATATACCCGAAACCTGTCACTGTAACACTGATATACCCCACACCCCTCACTGTAACACACTCATATACCCCACACCGCTCATTGTAACACAGATATATACCTCACATTAACACTGATATACCCCACACCCCTCACTGTAACACTGACGTACCCCACACCCCTCACTGTAACACTGATATACTCCACACCCCTCACTGTAACACTGATATACCCCACACCCCTCACTGTAACACTCCGATATACCCCACACCCCTCACTGAAACAGTGATATATTTCACACCCCTCACTGTTACACTGATATACCCCACACCCCTCACCGTAACACTCCGATATACCCCACACCCCTCACTGTAACACTGATATACCCCACACGCCTCACTTTAACACTGATATACCACACACACCTCACTGTAACACTCTGATATAACCCACACCCCTCACTGTAACACTCTGATATACCCCACACCACTCACTGTAACACTGATATACCCCACACCCCTCACTGTAGCACTGATATACCCCACACCCCTCACTTTAACACTGATATACCCCACACCCCTCA
The DNA here is from genome assembly GCF_052327205.1 of Somniosus microcephalus. Classification (NCBI taxonomy): domain Eukaryota; kingdom Metazoa; phylum Chordata; class Chondrichthyes; order Squaliformes; family Somniosidae; genus Somniosus; species Somniosus microcephalus. The sequence goes on from NC_140998.1 coordinate 231,172,979, forward strand.
CTGTAACACTGATATACCCCACACCCCTCACTGTAACACTGATATACCCCAAAACTCTCACTGTAACACTGATATAACCCACACCCCTCACTGCAACACAGATATACCCCACACCCCTCACTGTAACACTGATATACCCCACACCCCTCACTGTAACACTCCGATATACCCCACACCCCTCACTGTAACACTCCGATATACCCCACACCCCTCACTGAAACACTGTTATATTTCACACCCCCCACTGTAACACTGATATACCCCACACCCCTCACTGTAACACTCTGATATACCCCACACCCCTCACTGTAACACTGATATACCCCACACCCCTCACTGTAACACTGACATACCCCACACCCCTCACTGTAACACTCCGATATACCCCACCCCTCACTGTAACACTCCGATATACCCCACACCCCTCACTGTAACACTCCGATATACCCCACACCCCTCACTGCAACACTGATACACCCCACACCCCTCACTGTAACACACCGATATACCCTACACCCCTCACTGTAACACTCCGATATACCCCACACCCCTCACTGTAACACTGATATACCCCACACCCCTCCCTGTACCACAGATATACCCCACACCCCTCACTGTAACACTGATACACCCCACACCCCTCACTGTAAAACACAGAAATACCCCACACCCCTCACCGTAACACTGATATACCCGAAACCTGTCACTGTACCACTGATATACCCCACACCCCTCACTGTAACACACTCATATACCCCACACCCCTCACTGTAACACTGATATATCCCTCACATTAACACTGATATACCCCACACCCCTCACTGTAACACGGATATACCCCACACCCCTCACTGTAACACTCCGATATACCCCACACCCCTCACTGTAACACTGATATAACCCACACCCCTCACTGTAACACTGATATACCCCACACCCCTCACTGTAACATTGATATACCCCACACCCCTCACTGTAACACTGATATACCCCACACCCCTCACTGTAACACTCCGATATACCCCACACCCCTCACTGTAACACTGATATACCCCACACCCCTCACTGTAACACTGATGTACCCCACACCCCTCACTGTAACACTGATATACCCCATACCCCTCACTGTAACACTGATATACCCCACACCCCTCACTGTAACACACTCATATACCCCACACCCCTCACTGTCACACTGATATACCCACACCCCTCACTGTAACTCTGATATACCCCACACCCCTCACTGTAACACTGATATACTCCACACCCCTCACTGTAACACTGATATACCCCACACCCCTCACTGTAACACTCCGATATACCCCACACCCCTCACTGTAACACTGATATACCCCACACCCCTCACTGTAACACTGATATACCACACACCCCTCACTGTAACACTGATATACCCTACACCCCTCACTGTAGCACTGATATACCCGACACCGCTCACTTTAACTCTGATATACCCCACACCTGTCACTGTAACACTGATATACCCCACACCCCTCACTGTAACACTGATATACCCCAAACCCATCACTGTAACACTGATATAACCCACACCCCTCACTGTTACACTGATATACCCGATACCCCTCACTGTAACACTGATATACCCCACACCCCTCACTGTAACACTGATATACCCCACACCCCTCACTGTCACACTCCGATATACCCCACACCACTCACTGTAACACTGATATACCCCACACCCCTCACTGTAAAACACTCCGATATACCCCACACCCCTCACTGTAACACTGATTTACCCCACACCCCTCACTGTAACACTGATATACTCCACACCCCTCACTAACACTCCGATATACCCCACACCACTCACTGTAACACTGATATACCCCACACCCCTCACTGTAAAACACTCCGATATACCCCACACCCCTCACTGTAACACTGATATACCCCACACCCCTCACTGTAACACTGATATACTCCACACCCCTCACTGTAACACTGATATACCCCACACCCCTCACTGTAACACTCCGATATACCCCACACCCCTCACTGTAACACTGATATACCTCACACCCCTCACTGTAATACTGATATACCCCACACCCCTCACTGTAACACTGATATACCCCACACCCCTCAATGTAACACTCCGATATACCCCAAACCCCTCACTGTAACACTCCGATATACCCACCCCTCACTGAAACACTGATATACCCCACATCCCTCACTGTAACACTCCGATATACCCCACACCCCTCACTGTAACTATGATATATTTCACACCCCTCACTGTAACACTGATATACCCCACACCCCTCACTGTAAAACTGATATACCCCACACCCCTCACTGTAAAACTGATATACCCCACACCCCTCACTGTAACACTGATATACCCCAAACCCTCACTCTAACACTCCGATATACCCCAGACCCCTCACTGTAACACTGATATACCCCACACCCCTCACTGTAATACTGATATACCCCACACCCCTCACTGGAACACTGATATAACCCACACCCCTCACTGTAACGCTCCGATATACCCCACACCCCTCACTGTAACACTGATATACCCCACGCCCCTCACTGTAACACTGATATATCCCACACCCCTCACTGTAACACTGATATACCCCACACACCTCACTGTAACACTGATATACCCCACACCCCTCACTGTAACACTCCGATATACCCCACACCCCTCACTGTAAAACTGATATACCCCACACCCCTCACTGCAAAACTGATATACCCCACACCCCTCACTGTAACACTGATATACCCCATACCCCTCACTGCAACACTGATATACCCCACACCCCTCACTGTAACACACTCATATACCCCACACCCCTCACTGTAACACTGATATACCCCACACCCCTCACTGTAACACTCCGATATACCCCACACCCCTCACTGCAACACTGATATACCCCACACCCCTCACTGTAACACACTCATATACCCCACACCCCTCACTGTAACACTGATATACCCCACAACCCTCACTGTAACACTGATATACCCCACGCCCCTCACTGTAACACTGATATACCCTACACCCCTCACTGTAATACACCGATACACGCCACACACCTCAGTGTAACACTGATATACCCCACACCTCTCACTGTAACACTGATATAACCCGCACCCCTCACTGTAACACTGATATACCCGATACCCCTCACTGTAACACTGATATACCCCACACCCCTCACTGTAACACTGATATACCCCACACCCCTCACTGTCACACTCCGATATACCCCACACCCTCAGTGTAAAACTCCGATATACCCCACACCCCTCACTGTAACAGTGATATACCCCACACCCCTCACTAACACTCCGATATACCCCACAGCACTCACTGTAACACTGATATACCCCACACCCCTCACTGTAAAACACTCCGATATACCCCACACCCCTCACTGTAACACTGATATACCCCACACCCCTCACTGTAACACTGAAATACTCCACACCCCTCACTGTAACACTGATATACCCCACACCCCTCACTGTAACACTGATATACCCCACAACCCCTCACTGTAATACTGATATACCCCACACCCCTCACTGTAACACTGATATACCCCACACCCCTCAATGTAACACTCCGATATACCCCACACCCCTCACTGTAACTATGATATATTTCACACCCCTCACTGTAACACTGATATACCCCACACCCCTCACTGTAAAACTGATATACCCCACACCCCTCGCTGTAACACTGATATACCCCAAACCCTCACTGTAATACTGATATACCCCACACCCCTCACTGTAATACTGATATACCCCACACCCCTTACTGTAACACTGATATACCCCACACCCCTCACTGTAACACTGATATACTCCAAACCCCTCACTGTAACACTGATATAACCCACACCCCTCACTGTAACAGTGATATACCCGACACCCCTCACTGTCACACTGATATACCCCACACCCCTCACTGTAACACTCCGATATACCCCACACCCCTCAGTGAAACACTGATATACCCCCACACCCCTCACTGTCACACTCCGATATACCATACACCCTCACTGTAACACTCCGATATACCCCACACCCCTCACTGTAACACTGATATACCCACACCCCTCACTAACACTCCGATATACCCCACACCCCTCACTGTAACACTGATATACCCCACATCCCTCACTGTAAAACACTCCGATATACCCCACACCCCTCACTGTAACACTGATATACCCCACACCCCTCACTGTAACACACTCATATACCCCACACCCCTCACTGTAACACTGATATACCCCACAACCCTCACTGTAACACTGATATACCCCACGCCCCTCACTGTAACACTGATATACCCTACACCCCTCACTGTAATACACCGATATACGCCACACACCTCAGTGTAACACTGATATACCCCACACCTCTCACTGTAACACTGATATACCCCACACCCCTCACTGTAACACTCTGATATACCCCACACCCCTCACTATAACACTGATATACCCCACACCCCTCACTGTAACACTCTGATATACCCCACACCCCTCACTGTAACACTCCGATATACCCGACACCCCTCACTGTAACACTGATATAACCCACACCCCTCACTTTAACACTGATATAGCCCACACCCCTCACTGTAACACTCCGATATGCCCCACACCCCTCACTGTAACACTGATATATTTCACACCCCTCACTGAAACACTGATATACCTCACACCCCTCACTGTAACACACCGATATACCCCACACCCCTCACTGTAACACTCCGAAAACCCCACACCCCTCACTGTAACACTGATATGCCCCACACCCCTCCCTGTAACACTGACATACCCCGCACACCTCACTGTAACACACTCATATACCCCACACCCCTCACTGTAAGACTGATATACCCCCACACCCCCTCACTGTAAGACTGATATACCCCACGCCCCTCACTGAAACACTGATATACCCTACACCCCTCACTGTAACACTGATAAACCCCACACACCTCACTGTAACACACCGATATACCCCACACCCCTCACTGTAACACTGATATACCCCATACCCCTCACTGTCACACTCCGATATACCGCACACCCTCACTGTAACACTCCGATATACCCCACACCCCTCACTGTAACACTGATATACCCCACACCCCTCACTGTAACACTCCGATATACCCCACACCCATCACTGTAACACTGATATACCCCACACCCCTCACTGTAACACTCTCCGATATATTCCACACCCCTCACTGTCACACAAATATACCCCACACCCCTCACTTTAACACTGATATACCCCACACCCCTCACTGTAACACTGATATACCCCACACCCCTCCCTGTAACACTGATATACCCCACACCCCTCACTGTAACACTCCGATATACCCCACACCCCTCACTGTCACACTGATATACCCCACACCCCTCACTGTAACACTGATATACCCCACACCCCTCACTGTAACACTGATATACCCCACACGCCTCACTGTAACACTGATATACCCCACACCCCTCACTATAATACTCCAATATACCCCAAACCCCTCACTGTAACACTCCGATATACCCACACCCCTCACTGCAACACTGATATACCCCACACCCCTCACTGTAACACTCCGATATACCCCACACCCCTCACTGCAACATTGATATATTTCACACCCCTCACTATAACACTGATATACCCCACACCGCTCACTGTAACACTGATATACCCCACACCCCTCACTGTAACACTGATGTACCCCACACCCCTCACTGTAACACTCCGATATACCCCACACCCCTCAGTGAAACACTGATATACTCCACACCCCTCACTGTCACACTCCGATATACCATACACCCTCACTGTAACACTCCGATATACCCCACACCCCTCACTGTAACACTGATATACCCACACCCCTCACTAACACTCCGATATACCCCACACCCCTCACTGTAACACTGATATACCCCACACCCCTCACTGTAAAACACTCCGATATACCCCACACCCCTCACTGTAACACTGATATACCCCACACCCCTCACTGTAACACTGATATACTCCACACCCCTCACTGTAACACTGATATTCCCCACACCCCTCACTGTAACACTGATATACCCCACACCCCTCACTGTCACACTCCGATATACCCCACACCACTCACTGTAACACTGATATACCCCACACCCCTCACTGTAAAACACTCCGATATACCCCACACCCCTCACTGTAACACTGATTTACCCCACACCCCTCACTGTAACACTGATATACTCCACACCCCTCACTAACACTCCGATATACCCCACACCACTCACTGTAACACTGATATACCCCACACCCCTCACTGTAAAACACTCCGATATACCCCACACCCCTCACTGTAACACTGATATACCCCACACCCCTCACTGTAACACTGATATACTCCACACCCCTCACTGTAACACTGATATACCCCACACCCCTCACTGTAACACTCCGATATACCCCACACCCCTCACTGTAACACTGATATACCTCACACCCCTCACTGTAATACTGATATACCCCACACCCCTCACTGTAACACTGATATACCCCACACCCCTCAATGTAACACTCCGATATACCCCAAACCCCTCACTGTAACACTCCGATATACCCACCCCTCACTGAAACACTGATATACCCCACATCCCTCACTGTAACACTCCGATATACCCCACACCCCTCACTGTAACTATGATATATTTCACACCCCTCACTGTAACACTGATATACCCCACACCCCTCACTGTAAAACTGATATACCCCACACCCCTCACTGTAAAACTGATATACCCCACACCCCTCACTGTAACACTGATATACCCCAAACCCTCACTCTAACACTCCGATATACCCCAGACCCCTCACTGTAACACTGATATACCCCACACCCCTCACTGTAATACTGATATACCCCACACCCCTCACTGGAACACTGATATAACCCACACCCCTCACTGTAACGCTCCGATATACCCCACACCCCTCACTGTAACACTGATATACCCCACGCCCCTCACTGTAACACTGATATATCCCACACCCCTCACTGTAACACTGATATACCCCACACACCTCACTGTAACACTGATATACCCCACACCCCTCACTGTAACACTCCGATATACCCCACACCCCTCACTGTAAAACTGATATACCCCACACCCCTCACTGCAAAACTGATATACCCCACACCCCTCACTGTAACACTGATATACCCCATACCCCTCACTGCAACACTGATATACCCCACACCCCTCACTGTAACACACTCATATACCCCACACCCCTCACTGTAACACTGATATACCCCACACCCCTCACTGTAACACTCCGATATACCCCACACCCCTCACTGCAACACTGATATACCCCACACCCCTCACTGTAACACACTCATATACCCCACACCCCTCACTGTAACACTGATATACCCCACAACCCTCACTGTAACACTGATATACCCCACGCCCCTCACTGTAACACTGATATACCCTACACCCCTCACTGTAATACACCGATACACGCCACACACCTCAGTGTAACACTGATATACCCCACACCTCTCACTGTAACACTGATATAACCCGCACCCCTCACTGTAACACTGATATACCCGATACCCCTCACTGTAACACTGATATACCCCACACCCCTCACTGTAACACTGATATACCCCACACCCCTCACTGTCACACTCCGATATACCCCACACCCTCAGTGTAAAACTCCGATATACCCCACACCCCTCACTGTAACAGTGATATACCCCACACCCCTCACTAACACTCCGATATACCCCACAGCACTCACTGTAACACTGATATACCCCACACCCCTCACTGTAAAACACTCCGATATACCCCACACCCCTCACTGTAACACTGATATACCCCACACCCCTCACTGTAACACTGAAATACTCCACACCCCTCACTGTAACACTGATATACCCCACACCCCTCACTGTAACACTCCGATATACCCCACACCCCTCACTGTAACACTGATATACCCCACACCCCTCACTGTAATACTGATATACCCCACACCCCTCACTGTAACACTGATATACCCCACACCCCTCAATGTAACACTCCGATATACCCCACACCCAACACTGTAACTATGATATATTTCACACCCCTCACTGTAACACTGATATACCCCACACCCCTCACTGTAAAACTGATATACCCCACACCCCTCGCTGTAACACTGATATACCCCAAACCCTCACTGTAATACTGATATACCCCACACCCCTCACTGTAATACTGATATACCCCACACCCCTTACTGTAACACTGATATACCCCACACCCCTCACTGTAACACTGATATACTCCAAACCCCTCACTGTAACACTGATATAACCCACACCCCTCACTGTAACAGTGATATACCCGACACCCCTCACTGTCACACTGATATACCCCACACCCCTCACTGTAACACTCCGATATACCCCACACCCCTCAGTGAAACACTGATATACCCCACACCCCTCACTGTCACACTCCGATATACCATACACCCTCACTGTAACACTCCGATATACCCCACACCCCTCACTGTAACACTGATATACCCCACACCCCTCACTAACACTCCGATATACCCCACACCCCTCACTGTAACACTGATATACCCCACATCCCTCACTGTAAAACACTCCGATATACCCCACACCCCTCACTGTAACACTGATATACCCCACACCCCTCACTGTAACACACTCATATACCCCACACCCCTCACTGTAACACTGATATACCCCACAACCCTCACTGTAACACTGATATACCCCACGCCCCTCACTGTAACACTGATATACCCTACACCCCTCACTGTAATACACCGATATACGCCACACACCTCAGTGTAACACTGATATACCCCACACCTCTCACTGTAACACTGATATACCCCACACCCCTCACTGTAACACTCTGATATACCCCACACCCCTCACTATAACACTGATATACCCCACACCCCTCACTGTAACACTCTGATATACCCCACACCCCTCACTGTAACACTCCGATATACCCGACACCCCTCACTGTAACACTGATATAACCCACACCCCTCACTTTAACACTGATATAGCCCACACCCCTCACTGTAACACTCCGATATGCCCCACACCCCTCACTTTAACACTGATATAGCCCACACCCCTCACTGTAACACACCGATATACCCCACACCCCTCACTGTAACACTCCGAAAACCCCACACCCCTCACTGTAACACTGATATGCCCCACACCCCTCCCTGTAACACTGACATACCCCGCACACCTCACTGTAACACACTCATATACCCCACACCCCTCACTGTAAGACTGATATACCCCACACCCCTCACTGTAAGACTGATATACCCCACGCCCCTCACTGAAACACTGATATACCCTACACCCCTCACTGTAACACTGATAAACCCCACACACCTCACTGTAACACACCGATATACCCCACACCCCTCACTGTAACACTGATATACCCCATACCCCTCACTGTCACACTCCGATATACCGCACACCCTCACTGTAACACTCCGATATACCCCACACCCCTCACTGTAACACTGATATACCCCACACCCCTCACTGTAACACTCCGATATACCCCACACCCATCACTGTAACACTGATATACCCCACACCCCTCACTGTAACACTCTCCGATATATTCCACACCCCTCACTGTCACACAAATATACCCCACACCCCTCACTTTAACACTGATATACCCCACACCCCTCACTGTAACACTGATATACCCCACACCCCTCCCTGTAACACTGATATACCCCACACCCCTCACTGTAACACTCCGATATACCCCACACCCCTCACTGTCACACTGATATACCCCACACCCCTCACTGTAACACTGATATACCCCACACCCCTCACTGTAACACTGATATACCCCACACGCCTCACTGTAACACTGATATACCCCACACCCCTCACTATAATACTCCAATATACCCCAAACCCCTCACTGTAACACTCCGATATACCCACACCCCTCACTGCAACACTGATATACCCCACACCCCTCACTGTAACACTCCGATATACCCCACACCCCTCACTGCAACATTGATATATTTCACACCCCTCACTATAACACTGATATACCCCACACCGCTCACTGTAACACTGATATACCCCACACCCCTCACTGTAACACTGATGTACCCCACACCCCTCACTGTAACACTCCGATATACCCCACACCCCTCAGTGAAACACTGATATACTCCACACCCCTCACTGTCACACTCCGATATACCATACACCCTCACTGTAACACTCCGATATACCCCACACCCCTCACTGTAACACTGATATACCCCACACCCCTCACTAACACTCCGATATACCCCACACCCCTCACTGTAACACTGATATACCCCACACCCCTCACTGTAAAACACTCCGATATACCCCACACCCCTCACTGTAACACTGATATACCCCACACCCCTCACTGTAACACTGATATACTCCACACCCCTCACTGTAACACTGATATTCCCCACACCCCTCACTGTAACACTGATATACCCCACACCCCTCACTGTAACACTCCGATATACCCCACACCCCTCACTGTAACACTGATATACCCCACACCCCTCACTGTAACACTGATATATCCCACACCCCTCACTGTAACACTGATATACCCTACACCCCTCACTGTAACACTGTTATACACCACACCCCTCACTGTAACACTCCGATATACTCCACACCCCTCACTGTAAAACTGATATACCCCACACCCCTCACTGTAAAACTGATATACCCCACACCCCTCACTGTAACACTGATATACCCCATACCCCTCACTGCAACACTGATATACCCCACACCCCTCACTGTAACACTGATATACCCCACACCCCTCACTGTAACACTGATATACCCCACACCCATCACTGTAACACACCGACATACCCGACACCCCTCACTGTAACACTGATATACCCCACACCCCTCACTGTAACACTGATATACCCCACACCCCTCACTGTAACACTCTGATATACCCCACACCCCTCACTGTAACACTGATGTACCCCACACCCCTCACTGTAACACTCTGATATACCCCACACCCCTCACCGTAACACTCAGATATACCCGACACCCCTCACTGTAACACTGATATAACCCACACCCCTCACTGTAACACTGATATACCCCACATGCCTCACTGATATACCCCACACCCCTCACTGTAACACTGATATACCCCACACCCCTCACTGTAACACTGATATACCCCACACCCCTCACTGTAACACTGATATACCCCACACCCCTCACTGTAACACTGATATACCCCACACCCCTCACTGTAACACTGATATACCCCACACCCCTCACTGTCACACTGTGATATACCCCACACCCCTCACTGTAACACTGATATACCCCACAGCCCTCACTGTAACACTGATATACCCCACATCCCTCACTGTATCACTCCGATATACCCCATACCCCTCACTGAAACAGTGATATATTTCACACCCCTCACTGTAACACTGATATACCCCACACCCCTCACTGTAACACTCCGATATACCCCACACCCCTCACTCTAACACTCCGATATACCCCACACCCCTCACTGAAACACTGATATATTTCACACCCCTCACTGTAACACTGATATACCCCACACCCCTCACTGTAACACTCCGATATACCCCACACCCCTCACTGTAACACTGATATACCCCACACCCCTCACTTTAACACTGATATAGCCCACACCCCTCACTGTAACACTCCGATATGCCCCACACCCCTCACTGTAACACTGATATATTTCACACCCCTCACTGAAACACTGATATACCCCGCACACCTCACTGTAACACACTCATATACCCCACACCCCTCACTGTAAGAGTGATATACCCCACACCCCTCACTGTAAGAATGATATACCCCACGCCCCTCACTGTAACACACTCATATACCCCACACCCCTCACTGTAACACTGATATACCACACACCCCTCACTGTAACACTGATATACCCCACATCCCTCACTGTAACACTCCGATATACCCCACACCCCTCACTGTAACACTGATATACCCCACATCCCTCACTGTAACACTGATATACCCCACACCCCTCACTATAACACTCCGATATGCCCCAAACCCCTCACTGTAACACTCCGACATACCCGACTCCCCTCACTGTAACACTGATATACCCCACACCCCTCACTGTAACACTGATATACCCCACACCCCTCACTGTAACACTCTGATATACCCCACACCCCTCACTGTAACACTGATATACCCCACACCCCTCACTGTAACACTGATATACCCCACACCCCTCACTGTAACACTGATATACCCCACACCCATCACTGTAACACACCGACATACCCGACACCCCTCACTGTAACACTGATATACCCCACACCCCTCACTGTAACACTGATATACCCCACACCCCTCACTGTAACACTGATATACCCACACCCCTCACTGTAACACTGATATAGCCCACACCCCTCACTCTAACACACCGATATACCCCACACCCCTCACTGTGACACTCCGATATACCCCACACCCTTCACTGTAACACTGATATACCACACACCCCTCCCTGTAACACTGACATACCCCGCACACCTCACTGTAACACACTCATATACCCCACACCCCTCACTGTAAGAGTGATATACCCCACACCCCTCACTGTAAGAATGATATACCCCACGCCCCTCACTGTAACACTGATATACCCCACACCCCTCACTGTAACACTGATATACCCCACACACCTCACTGTAACACTCCGATATACCCCACACCCCTCACTGTAACACTGATATACCCCATACCCCTCACTGTCACACTCCGATATACCCCGCACCCTCACTAACACTCCGATATACCCCACACCCCTCACTGTAACACTGATATACCCCACACCCCTCACTGTAACACTCCGATATACCCCACACCCATCACTGTAACACTGATATACCCCACACCCCTCACTGTAACACACTCCGATATACCCCACACCCCTCACTGTAACACAGATATACCCCACACCCCTCACTTTAACACTGATATACCCCACACCCCTCACTGTAACACTGATATACCCCACACCCCTCACTGTAACACTGATATACCCCACATCCCTCACTGTAACACTGATATACCCCACACCCCTCACTATAACACTCCGATATGCCCCAAACCCCTCACTGTAACACTCCGACATACCCGACTCCCCTCACTGTAACACTGATATACCCCACACCCCTCACTGTAACACTGATATACCCCACACCCCTCACTGTAACACTCTGATATACCCCACACCCCTCACTGTAACACTGATATACCCCACACCCCTCACTGTAACACTGATATACCCCACACCCCTCACTGTAACACTGATATACCCCACACCCATCACTGTAACACACCGACATACCCGACACCCCTCACTGTAACACTGATATACCCCACACCCCTCACTGTAACACTGATATACCCCACACCCCTCACTGTAACACTGATATACTCCACACCCCTCACTGTAACACTGATATACCCCACACCCCTCACTGTAACACTCCGATATACCCCACACCCCTCACTGTAACACTGATATACCCCACACCCCTCACTGTAACACTGATATACCTCACTGTAACACTGATATACCCCACACACCTCAGTGTCACACTGATATACCCCACACCTCTCACTGCAACACTCCGATATACCCCAAACCCCTCACTGTAACACTGATATATTTCACACCCCTCACTGTAACACTGATATACCCCGCACCGCTCAGTGTAACACTGATATACCCCACACCCCTCACTGTAACACTGATATACCCCAAACCCTCATTGTAACACTCCGATATATCCCACACCCCTCAATGTAACACTGATATACCCCACACCCCTCACTGTAACACTGATATACCCCACACCCCTCACTGTAACACTCCGATATACCCCACACCCCTCACTGTAACACTGATATACCCCACACCCCTCACTGTAACACTGATATACCCCACACACCTCACTGTAACACACCGATATACCCCACACCCCTCACTGTAACACTGATATACCCCATACCCCTCACTGTCACACTCCGATATGCCCCACACCCTCACTAACACTCCGATATACCCCACACCCCTCACTGTAACACTGATATACCCCACACCCCTCACTGTAGCACTCCGATATACCCCACACCCATCACTGTAACACTGATATACCCCACACCCCTCACTGTAACACACTCCGATATACCCCACACCCCTCACTGTAACACAGATATACCCCACACCCCTCACTTTAACACTGATATACCCCACACCCCTCACTGTAACACTGATATACCACACACCCCTCACTGTAACACTGATATACCCCACATCCCTCACTGTAACACTCCGATATACCACACACCCCTCACTGTAACACTGATATACCCCACACCCCTCACTGTAACACTGATATACCCCACACCCCTCACTATAACACTCCGATATGCCCCAAACCCCTCACTGTAACACTCCGACATACCCGACACCCCTCACTGTAACACAGATATACCCCACACCCCTCACTGTAACACTGATATACCCCACACCCCTCACTGTAACACTCTGATATACCCCACACCCCTCACTGTAACACTGATATACCCCACACCCCTCACTGTAACACTCTGATATACCCCACACCCCTCACTCTAACACGGATATACCCCACACCCCTCACTGGAACACTGATATACCCCACACCCATCACTGTAACACACCGACATACCCGACACCCCTCACTGTAACACTGATATACCCCACACCCCTCACTGTAACACTGATATACCCCACACCCCTCACTGTAACACTGATATACCCACACCCCTCACTGTAACCCTCCGAGATACCCCACACCCCTCACTCTAACACTGAGATATCCCACATCCATCACTGTAACACTCCGATATACCCCACACCCCTCACTCTAACACTGATATACCCCACACCCCTCACTGTAACACTGATATACCCCACACCCATCACTGTAACACACCGACATACCCGACACCCCTCACTGTAACACTGATATACCCCACACCCCTCACTGTAACACTGATATACCCCACACCCCTCACTGTAACACTCTGATATACCCCACACCCCTCACTGTAACACTCCGATATACCCGACACCCCTCACTGTAACACTGATATAACCCACACCCCTCACTGTAACACTGATATACCCCACATGCCTCACTGATATACCCCACACCCCTCACTGTAACACTGATATACCCCACACCCCTCACTGTAACACTGATATACCCCACACCCCTCACTGTAACACTGATATACCCCACACCCCTCACTGTAACACTGATATACCCCACACCCCTCACTGTAACACTGATATACCCCACACCCGTCACTGTAACACTGATATACCCCACAGCCCTCACTGTAACACTGATATACCCCACATCCCTCACTGTATCACTCCGATATACCCCATACCCCTCACTGAAACAGTGATATATTTCACACCCCTCACTGTAACAGATATACCCCACACCCCTCACTGTAACACTCCGATATACCCCACACCCCTCACTGTAACACTCCGATATACCCCACACCCCTCACTGAAACACTCCGATATACCCCACACCCCTCACTGTAACAATGATATACCCCACACCCCTCACTTTAACAGATATAGCCCACACCCCTCACTGTAACACTCCGATATGCCCCACACCCCTCACTGTAACACTGATATATTTCACACCCCTCACTGAAACACTGATATACCCCACACCCCTCACTTTAACACTGATATACCCCACACCCCTCACTGTAACACTGATATACCCCACACCCCTCACTGTAACACTGATATACCCCAAAACTCTCACTGTAACACTGATATAACCCACACCCCTCACTGCAACACAGATATACCCCACACCCCTCACTGTAACACTGATATACCCCACACCCCTCACTGTAACACTCCGATATACCCCACACCCCTCACTGTAACACTCCGATATACCCCACACCCCTCACTGAAACACTGTTATATTTCACACCCCCCACTGTAACACTGATATACCCCACACCCCTCACTGTAACACTCTGATATACCCCACACCCCTCACTGTAACACTGATATACCCCACACCCCTCACTGTAACACTGACATACCCCACACCCCTCACTGTAACACTCCGATATACCCCACCCCTCACTGTAACACTCCGATATACCCCACACCCCTCACTGTAACACTCCGATATACCCCACACCCCTCACTGCAACACTGATACACCCCACACCCCTCACTGTAACACACCGATATACCCTACACCCCTCACTGTAACACTCCGATATACCCCACACCCCTCACTGTAACACTGATATACCCCACACCCCTCCCTGTACCACAGATATACCCCACACCCCTCACTGTAACACTGATACACCCCACACCCCTCACTGTAAAACACAGAAATACCCCACACCCCTCACCGTAACACTGATATACCCGAAACCTGTCACTGTACCACTGATATACCCCACACCCCTCACTGTAACACACTCATATACCCCACACCCCTCACTGTAACACTGATATATCCCTCACATTAACACTGATATACCCCACACCCCTCACTGTAACACGGATATACCCCACACCCCTCACTGTAACACTCCGATATACCCCACACCCCTCACTGTAACACTGATATAACCCACACCCCTCACTGTAACACTGATATACCCCACACCCCTCACTGTAACATTGATATACCCCACACCCCTCACTGTAACACTGATATACCCCACACCCCTCACTGTAACACTCCGATATACCCCACACCCCTCACTGTAACACTGATATACCCCACACCCCTCACTGTAACACTGATGTACCCCACACCCCTCACTGTAACACTGATATACCCCATACCCCTCACTGTAACACTGATATACCCCACACCCCTCACTGTAACACACTCATATACCCCACACCCCTCACTGTCACACTGATATACCCACACCCCTCACTGTAACTCTGATATACCCCACACCCCTCACTGTAACACTGATATACTCCACACCCCTCACTGTAACACTGATATACCCCACACCCCTCACTGTAACACTCCGATATACCCCACACCCCTCACTGTAACACTGATATACCCCACACCCCTCACTGTAACACTGATATACCACACACCCCTCACTGTAACACTGATATACCCTACACCCCTCACTGTAGCACTGATATACCCGACACCGCTCACTTTAACTCTGATATACCCCACACCTGTCACTGTAACACTGATATACCCCACACCCCTCACTGTAACACTGATATACCCCAAACCCATCACTGTAACACTGATATAACCCACACCCCTCACTGTTACACTGATATACCCGATACCCCTCACTGTAACACTGATATACCCCACACCCCTCACTGTAACACTGATATACCCCACACCCCTCACTGTCACACTCCGATATACCCCACACCACTCACTGTAACACTGATATACCCCACACCCCTCACTGTAAAACACTCCGATATACCCCACACCCCTCACTGTAACACTGATTTACCCCACACCCCTCACTGTAACACTGATATACTCCACACCCCTCACTAACACTCCGATATACCCCACACCACTCACTGTAACACTGATATACCCCACACCCCTCACTGTAAAACACTCCGATATACCCCACACCCCTCACTGTAACACTGATATACCCCACACCCCTCACTGTAACACTGATATACTCCACACCCCTCACTGTAACACTGATATACCCCACACCCCTCACTGTAACACTCCGATATACCCCACACCCCTCACTGTAACACTGATATACCTCACACCCCTCACTGTAATACTGATATACCCCACACCCCTCACTGTAACACTGATATACCCCACACCCCTCAATGTAACACTCCGATATACCCCAAACCCCTCACTGTAACACTCCGATATACCCACCCCTCACTGAAACACTGATATCCCCACATCCCTCACTGTAACACTCCGATATACCCCACACCCCTCACTGTAACTATGATATATTTCACACCCCTCACTGTAACACTGATATACCCCACACCCCTCACTGTAAAACTGATATACCCCACACCCCTCACTGTAAAACTGATATACCCCCACACCCCTCACTGTAACACTGATATACCCCAAACCCTCACTCTAACACTCCGATATACCCCAGACCCCTCACTGTAACACTGATATACCCCACACCCCTCACTGTAATACTGATATACCCCACACCCCTCACTGGAACACTGATATAACCCACACCCCTCACTGTAACGCTCCGATATACCCCACACCCCTCACTGTAACACTGATATACCCCACGCCCCTCACTGTAACACTGATATATCCCACACCCCTCACTGTAACACTGATATACCCCACACACCTCACTGTAACACTGATATACCCCACACCCCTCACTGTAACACTCCGATATACCCCACACCCCTCACTGTAAAACTGATATACCCCACACCCCTCACTGCAAAACTGATATACCCCACACCCCTCACTGTAACACTGATATACCCCATACCCCTCACTGCAACACTGATATACCCCACACCCCTCACTGTAACACACTCATATACCCCACACCCCTCACTGTAACACTGATATACCCCACACCCCTCACTGTAACACTCCGATATACCCCACACCCCTCACTGCAACACTGATATACCCCACACCCCTCACTGTAACACACTCATATACCCCACACCCCTCACTGTAACACTGATATACCCCACAACCCTCACTGTAACACTGATATACCCCACGCCCCTCACTGTAACACTGATATACCCTACACCCCTCACTGTAATACACCGATACACGCCACACACCTCAGTGTAACACTGATATACCCCACACCTCTCACTGTAACACTGATATAACCCGCACCCCTCACTGTAACACTGATATACCCGATACCCCTCACTGTAACACTGATATACCCCACACCCCTCACTGTAACACTGATATACCCCACACCCCTCACTGTCACACTCCGATATACCCCACACCCTCAGTGTAAAACTCCGATATACCCCACACCCCTCACTGTAACAGTGATATACCCCACACCCCTCACTAACACTCCGATATACCCCACAGCACTCACTGTAACACTGATATACCCCACACCCCTCACTGTAAAACACTCCGATATACCCCACAACCCTCACTGTAACACTGATATACCCCACACCCCTCACTGTAACACTGAAATACTCCACACCCCTCACTGTAACACTGATATACCCCACACCCCTCACTGTAACACTCCGATATACCCCACACCCCTCACTGTAACACTGATATACCCCACACCCCTCACTGTAATACTGATATACCCCACACCCCTCACTGTAACACTGATATACCCCACACCCCTCAATGTAACACTCCGATATACCCCACACCCAACACTGTAACTATGATATATTTCACACCCCTCACTGTAACACTGATATACCCCACACCCCTCACTGTAAAACTGATATACCCCACACCCCTCGCTGTAACACTGATATACCCCAAACCCTCACTGTAATACTGATATACCCCACACCCCTCACTGTAATACTGATATACCCCACACCCCTTACTGTAACACTGATATACCCCACACCCCTCACTGTAACACTGATATACTCCAAACCCCTCACTGTAACACTGATATAACCCACACCCCTCACTGTAACAGTGATATACCCGACACCCCTCACTGTCACACTGATATACCCCACACCCCTCACTGTAACACTCCGATATACCCCACACCCCTCAGTGAAACACTGATATACCCCACACCCCTCACTGTCACACTCCGATATACCATACACCCTCACTGTAACACTCCGATATACCCCACACCCCTCACTGTAACACTGATATACCCCACACCCCTCACTAACACTCCGATATACCCCACACCCCTCACTGTAACACTGATATACCCCACATCCCTCACTGTAAAACACTCCGATATACCCCACACCCCTCACTGTAACACTGATATACCCCACACCCCTCACTGTAACACACTCATATACCCCACACCCCTCACTGTAACACTGATATACCCCACAACCCTCACTGTAACACTGATATACCCCACGCCCCTCACTGTAACACTGATATACCCTACACCCCTCACTGTAATACACCGATATACGCCACACACCTCAGTGTAACACTGATATACCCCACACCTCTCACTGTAACACTGATATACCCCACACCCCTCACTGTAACACTCTGATATACCCCACACCCCTCACTATAACACTGATATACCCCACACCCCTCACTGTAACACTCTGATATACCCCACACCCCTCACTGTAACACTCCGATATACCCGACACCCCTCACTGTAACACTGATATAACCCACACCCCTCACTTTAACACTGATATAGCCCACACCCCTCACTGTAACACTCCGATATGCCCCACACCCCTCACTTTAACACTGATATAGCCCACACCCCTCACTGTAACACACCGATATACCCCACACCCCTCACTGTAACACTCCGAAAACCCCACACCCCTCACTGTAACACTGATATGCCCCACACCCCTCCCTGTAACACTGACATACCCCGCACACCTCACTGTAACACACTCATATACCCCACACCCCTCACTGTAAGACTGATATACCCCACACCCCTCACTGTAAGACTGATATACCCCACGCCCCTCACTGAAACACTGATATACCCTACACCCCTCACTGTAACACTGATAAACCCCACACACCTCACTGTAACACACCGATATACCCCACACCCCTCACTGTAACACTGATATACCCCATACCCCTCACTGTCACACTCCGATATACCGCACACCCTCACTGTAACACTCCGATATACCCCACACCCCTCACTGTAACACTGATATACCCCACACCCCTCACTGTAACACTCCGATATACCCCACACCCATCACTGTAACACTGATATACCCCACACCCCTCACTGTAACACTCTCCGATATATTCCACACCCCTCACTGTCACACAAATATACCCCACACCCCTCACTTTAACACTGATATACCCCACACCCCTCACTGTAACACTGATATACCCCACACCCCTCCCTGTAACACTGATATACCCCACACCCCTCACTGTAACACTCCGATATACCCCACACCCCTCACTGTCACACTGATATACCCCACACCCCTCACTGTAACACTGATATACCCCACACCCCTCACTGTAACACTGATATACCCCACACGCCTCACTGTAACACTGATATACCCCACACCCCTCACTATAATACTCCAATATACCCCAAACCCCTCACTGTAACACTCCGATATACCCACACCCCTCACTGCAACACTGATATACCCCACACCCCTCACTGTAACACTCCGATATACCCCACACCCCTCACTGCAACATTGATATATTTCACACCCCTCACTATAACACTGATATACCCCACACCGCTCACTGTAACACTGATATACCCCACACCCCTCACTGTAACACTGATGTACCCCACACCCCTCACTGTAACACTCCGATATACCCCACACCCCTCAGTGAAACACTGATATACTCCACACCCCTCACTGTCACACTCCGATATACCATACACCCTCACTGTAACACTCCGATATACCCCACACCCCTCACTGTAACACTGATATACCCCACACCCCTCACTAACACTCCGATATACCCCACACCCCTCACTGTAACACTGATATACCCCACACCCCTCACTGTAAAACACTCCGATATACCCCACACCCCTCACTGTAACACTGATATACCCCACACCCCTCACTGTAACACTGATATACTCCACACCCCTCACTGTAACACTGATATTCCCCACACCCCTCACTGTAACACTGATATACCCCACACCCCTCACTGTAACACTCCGATATACCCCACACCCCTCACTGTAACACTGATATACCCCACACCCCTCACTGTAACACTGATATATCCCACACCCCTCACTGTAACACTGATATACCCTACACCCCTCACTGTAACACTGTTATACACCACACCCCTCACTGTAACACTCCGATATACTCCACACCCCTCACTGTAAAACTGATATACCCCACACCCCTCACTGTAAAACTGATATACCCCACACCCCTCACTGTAACACTGATATACCCCATACCCCTCACTGCAACACTGATATACCCCACACCCCTCACTGTAACACTGATATACCCCACACCCCTCACTGTAACACTGATATACCCCACACCCATCACTGTAACACACCGACATACCCGACACCCCTCACTGTAACACTGATATACCCCACACCCCTCACTGTAACACTGATATACCCCACACCCCTCACTGTAACACTCTGATATACCCCACACCCCTCACTGTAACACTGATGTACCCCACACCCCTCACTGTAACACTCTGATATACCCCACACCCCTCACCGTAACACTCAGATATACCCGACACCCCTCACTGTAACACTGATATAACCCACACCCCTCACTGTAACACTGATATACCCCACATGCCTCACTGATATACCCCACACCCCTCACTGTAACACTGATATACCCCACACCCCTCACTGTAACACTGATATACCCCACACCCCTCACTGTAACACTGATATACCCCACACCCCTCACTGTAACACTGATATACCCCACACCCCTCACTGTAACACTGATATACCCCACACCCCTCACTGTCACACTGTGATATACCCCACACCCCTCACTGTAACACTGATATACCCCACAGCCCTCACTGTAACACTGATATACCCCACATCCCTCACTGTATCACTCCGATATACCCCATACCCCTCACTGAAACAGTGATATATTTCACACCCCTCACTGTAACACTGATATACCCCACACCCCTCACTGTAACACTCCGATATACCCCACACCCCTCACTGTAACACTCCGATATACCCCACACCCCTCAGTGAAACACTGATATATTTCACACCCCTCACTGTAACACTGATATACCCCACACCCCTCACTGTAACACTCCGATATACCCCACACCCCTCACTGTAACACTGATATACCCCACACCCCTCACTTTAACACTGATATAGCCCACACCCCTCACTGTAACACTCCGATATGCCCCACACCCCTCACTGTAACACTGATATATTTCACACCCCTCACTGAAACACTGATATACCCCGCACACCTCACTGTAACACACTCATATACCCCACACCCCTCACTGTAAGAGTGATATACCCCACACCCCTCACTGTAAGAATGATATACCCCACGCCCCTCACTGTAACACACTCATATACCCCACACCCCTCACTGTAACACTGATATACCACACACCCCTCACTGTAACACTGATATACCCCACATCCCTCACTGTAACACTCCGATATACCCCACACCCCTCACTGTAACACTGATATACCCCACATCCCTCACTGTAACACTGATATACCCCACACCCCTCACTATAACACTCCGATATGCCCCAAACCCCTCACTGTAACACTCCGACATACCCGACTCCCCTCACTGTAACACTGATATACCCCACACCCCTCACTGTAACACTGATATACCCCACACCCCTCACTGTAACACTCTGATATACCCCACACCCCTCACTGTAACACTGATATACCCCACACCCCTCACTGTAACACTGATATACCCCACACCCCTCACTGTAACACTGATATACCCCACACCCATCACTGTAACACACCGACATACCCGACACCCCTCACTGTAACACTGATATACCCCACACCCCTCACTGTAACACTGATATACCCCACACCCCTCACTGTAACACTGATATACCCACACCCCTCACTGTAACACTGATATAGCCCACACCCCTCACTCTAACACACCGATATACCCCACACCCCTCACTGTGACACTCCGATATACCCCACACCCTTCACTGTAACACTGATATACCACACACCCCTCCCTGTAACACTGACATACCCCGCACACCTCACTGTAACACACTCATATACCCCACACCCCTCACTGTAAGAGTGATATACCCCACACCCCTCACTGTAAGAATGATATACCCCACGCCCCTCACTGTAACACTGATATACCCCACACCCCTCACTGTAACACTGATATACCCCACACACCTCACTGTAACACTCCGATATACCCCACACCCCTCACTGTAACACTGATATACCCCATACCCCTCACTGTCACACTCCGATATACCCCGCACCCTCACTAACACTCCGATATACCCCACACCCCTCACTGTAACACTGATATACCCCACACCCCTCACTGTAACACTCCGATATACCCCACACCCATCACTGTAACACTGATATACCCCACACCCCTCACTGTAACACACTCCGATATACCCCACACCCCTCACTGTAACACAGATATACCCCACACCCCTCACTTTAACACTGATATACCCCACACCCCTCACTGTAACACTGATATACCCCACACCCCTCACTGTAACACTGATATACCCCACATCCCTCACTGTAACACTGATATACCCCACACCCCTCACTATAACACTCCGATATGCCCCAAACCCCTCACTGTAACACTCCGACATACCCGACTCCCCTCACTGTAACACTGATATACCCCACACCCCTCACTGTAACACTGATATACCCCACACCCCTCACTGTAACACTCTGATATACCCCACACCCCTCACTGTAACACTGATATACCCCACACCCCTCACTGTAACACTGATATACCCCACACCCCTCACTGTAACACTGATATACCCCACACCCATCACTGTAACACACCGACATACCCGACACCCCTCACTGTAACACTGATATACCCCACACCCCTCACTGTAACACTGATATACCCCACACCCCTCACTGTAACACTGATATACTCCACACCCCTCACTGTAACACTGATATACCCCACACCCCTCACTGTAACACTCCGATATACCCCACACCCCTCACTGTAACACTGATATACCCCACACCCCTCACTGTAACACTGATATACCTCACTGTAACACTGATATACCCCACACACCTCAGTGTCACACTGATATACCCCACACCTCTCACTGCAACACTCCGATATACCCCAAACCCCTCACTGTAACACTGATATATTTCACACCCCTCACTGTAACACTGATATACCCCGCACCGCTCAGTGTAACACTGATATACCCCACACCCCTCACTGTAACACTGATATACCCCAAACCCTCATGGTAACACTCCGATATATCCCACACCCCTCAATGTAACACTGATATACCCCACACCCCTCACTGTAACACTGATATACCCCACACCCCTCACTGTAACACTCCGATATACCCCACACCCCTCACTGTAACACTGATATACCCCACACCCCTCACTGTAACACTGATATACCCCACACACCTCACTGTAACACACCGATATACCCCACACCCCTCACTGTAACACTGATATACCCCATACCCCTCACTGTCACACTCCGATATGCCCCACACCCTCACTAACACTCCGATATACCCCACACCCCTCACTGTAACACTGATATACCCCACACCCCTCACTGTAGCACTCCGATATACCCCACACCCATCACTGTAACACTGATATACCCCACACCCCTCACTGTAACACACTCCGATATACCCCACACCCCTCACTGTAACACAGATATACCCCACACCCCTCACTTTAACACTGATATACCCCACACCCCTCACTGTAACACTGATATACCACACACCCCTCACTGTAACACTGATATACCCCACATCCCTCACTGTAACACTCCGATATACCACACACCCCTCACTGTAACACTGATATACCCCACACCCCTCACTGTAACACTGATATACCCCACACCCCTCACTATAACACTCCGATATGCCCCAAACCCCTCACTGTAACACTCCGACATACCCGACACCCCTCACTGTAACACAGATATACCCCACACCCCTCACTGTAACACTGATATACCCCACACCCCTCACTGTAACACTCTGATATACCCCACACCCCTCACTGTAACACTGATATACCCCACACCCCTCACTGTAACACTCTGATATACCCCACACCCCTCACTCTAACACGGATATACCCCACACCCCTCACTGGAACACTGATATACCCCACACCCATCACTGTAACACACCGACATACCCGACACCCCTCACTGTAACACTGATATACCCCACACCCCTCACTGTAACACTGATATACCCCACACCCCTCACTGTAACACTGATATACCCACACCCCTCACTGTAACCCTCCGAGATACCCCACACCCCTCACTCTAACACTGAGATATCCCACATCCATCACTGTAACACTCCGATATACCCCACACCCCTCACTCTAACACTGATATACCCCACACCCCTCACTGTAACACTGATATACCCCACACCCATCACTGTAACACACCGACATACCCGACACCCCTCACTGTAACACTGATATACCCCACACCCCTCACTGTAACACTGATATACCCCACACCCCTCACTGTAACACTCTGATATACCCCACACCCCTCACTGTAACACTCCGATATACCCGACACCCCTCACTGTAACACTGATATAACCCACACCCCTCACTGTAACACTGATATACCCCACATGCCTCACTGATATACCCCACACCCCTCACTGTAACACTGATATACCCCACACCCCTCACTGTAACACTGATATACCCCACAACCCTCACTGTAACACTGATATACCCCACACCCCTCACTGTAACACTGATATACCCCACACCCCTCACTGTAACACTGATATACCCCACACCCGTCACTGTAACACTGATATACCCCACAGCCCTCACTGTAACACTGATATACCCCACATCCCTCACTGTATCACTCCGATATACCCCATACCCCTCACTGAAACAGTGATATATTTCACACCCCTCACTGTAACAGATATACCCCACACCCCTCACTGTAACACTCCGATATACCCCACACCCCTCACTGTAACACTCCGATATACCCCACACCCCTCACTGAAACACTCCGATATACCCCACACCCCTCACTGTAACAATGATATACCCCACACCCCTCACTTTAACAGATATAGCCCACACCCCTCACTGTAACACTCCGATATGCCCCACACCCCTCACTGTAACACTGATATATTTCACACCCCTCACTGAAACACTGATATACCCCACACCCCTCACTGTAACACACCGATATACCCCACACCCCTCACTGTAACACTCCGATATACCCCACACCCTTCACTGTAACACTGATATACCCCACACCCCTCCCTGTAACACTGACATACCCCGCACACCTCACTGTAACACACTCATATACCCCACACCCCTCACTGTAAGACTGATATACCCCACACCCCTCACTGTAAGAATGATATACCCCACGCCCCTCACTGTAACACTCATATACCCCACACCCCTCACTGTAACACTGATATACCCCACACACCTCACTGTAACACACCGATATACCCCACACCCCTCACTGTAACACTAATATACCCCATACCCCTCACTGTCACACTCCGATATACCCCACACCCTCACTAACACTCCGATATACCCCACACCCCTCACTGTAACACTGATATACCCCACACCCCTCACTGTAACACTGCGATATACCCCACACACATCACTGAAACACTGATATACCCCACACCCCTCACTGTAACACACTCCGATATACCCCACACCCCTCACTGTAACACAGATATACCCCACACCCCTCACTTTAACACGGATATACCCCATACCCCTCACTGTAACACTGATATACCACACACCCCTCACTGTAACACTGATATACCCCACATCCCTCACTGTAACACTCCGATATACCCCACACCCCTCACTATAACACTCCGATATGCCCCAAACCCCTCACTGTAACACTCCGATATACCCCACACCCCTCACTGTAACACTGATATACCCCACATCCCTCACTGTAATACTGATATACCCCACACACCTCACTGTAACACTGATATACCCCACACCCCTCACTGTAACACTGATATTCCCCATACCCCTCACTGTAACACTGATATACCCCACACCCCTCACTGTAACACCGATATACCCCACACCCCTCACTGTAACACTGATATACCCCACACCCCTCACTGTAACACTGATATACCCCACACCCTTCACTGTAGCACTGATATACCCCACACCCCTCACTGTAACACTGATATACCCCACACCCCTTACTGTAACACTGATATACCCCACACCCCTCACTGTAACACTGATATACTCCAAACCCCTCACTGTAACACTGATATAACCCACACCCCTCACTGTAACAGTGATATACCCGACACCCCTCACTGTCACACTGATATACCCCACACCCCTCACTGTAACACTCCGATATAACCCACACCCCTCAGTGAAACACTGATATACCCCACACCCCTCACTGTCACACTCCGATATACCACACACCCTCACTGTAACACTCCGATATACCCCATACCCCTCACTGTAACACTGATATACCCCACACCCCTCACTAACACTCTGATATACCCCACACCCCTCACTGGAACACTGATATACCCCACACCCCTCACTGTAAAACACTCCGATATACCCCACACCCCTCACTGTAACACTGATATACCCCACACCCCTCACTGTAACACTGATATACTCCACACCCCTCACTGTAACACTGATATACCCCACACCCCTCACAGTAACACTGATATACCCCACACCCCTCACTGTAACACTCCGATATACCCCACACCCCTCACTGTAACACTGATATACCCCACACCCCTCACTGTAACACTGATATACCTCACTGTAACACTGATATACCCCACACACCTCAGTGTAACACTGATATACCCCACACCTCTCACTGCAACACTCCGATATACCCCAAACCCCTCACTGTAACACTCCGATATACCCACACCCCTCACTGTAACACTGATATACCCCACACCCCTCACTGTAACACTCCGATACACCCCACACCCCTCACTGTAACACTGATATATTTCACACCCCTCACTGTAACACTGATATACCCCGCACCGCTCACTGTAACACTGATATACCCCACACCCCTCACTGTAACACTGATATACCCCAAACCCTCATTGTAACACTCCGATATATCCCACACCCCTCAATGTAACACTGATATACCCCACACCCCTCACTGTAACACTGATATACCCCACACCCCTCACTGTAACACTCCGATATACCCCACACCCCTCACTGTAACACTGATATACCCCACACCCCTCACTGTCACACTGATATACCCCACACCCCTCACTGTAACACTGACATACCCCGCACACCTCACTGTAACACACTCATATACCCCACATCCCTCACTGTAAGACTGATATACCCCACACCCCTCACTGTAAGAATGATATACCCCACGCCCCTCACTGTAACACTGATATACCCCACACCCCTCACTGTAACACTGATATACCCCACACACCTCACTGTAACACACCGATATACCCCACACCCCTCACTGTAACACTGATATACCCCATACCCCTCACTGTCACACTCCGATATACCCCACACCATCACTAACACTCCGATATACCCCACACCCCTCACTGTAACACTGATATACCCCACACCCCTCACTGTAACACTCCGATATACCCCACACCCATCACTGTAACACTGATATACCCCACACCCCTCACTGTAACACACTCCGATATACCCCACACCCCTCACTGTAACACAGATATACCCCACACCCCTCACTTTAACACTGATATACCCCACACCCCTCACTGTAACACTGATATACCACACAACCCTCACTGTAACACTGATATACCCCACATCTCTCACTGTAACACTCCGATATACCCCACACCCCTCAGTGAAACACTGATATACCCCACACCCCTCACTGTCACACTCCGATATACCATACACCCTCACTGTAACACTCCGATATACCCCACACCCCTCACTGTAACACTGATATACCCCACACCCCTCACTAACACTCCGATATACCCCACACCCCTCACTGTAACACTGATATACCCCACATCCCTCACTGTAAAACACTCCGATATACCCCACACCCCTCACTGTAACACTGATATACCCCACACCCCTCACTGTAACACTCCGATATACTCCACACACATCACTGTAACACTGATATACCCCACACCCCTCACTGTAACACACTCCGATATACCCCACACCCCTCACTGTAACACAGATATACCCCACACCCCTCACTTTAACACTGATATACCCCACACCCCTCACTGTAACACTGATTTCCCACACAACCCTCACTGTAACACTGATGTACCCCACATCCCTCACTGTAACACTCCGATATACCCCACACCCCTCACTGTAACACTGATATACCCCACACCCCTCACTGTAACACAGATATACCCCACACCCCTCACTATAACACTCCGATATGCCCCAAACCCCTCACTGTAACACTCCGATATACCCCACACCCCTCACTGTAACACTGATATACCCCACACACCTCACTGTAACACTGATATACCCCACACCCCTAACTGTAACACTGATATACCCCATACCCCTCACTGTAACACTGATATACCCCACACCCCTCACTGTAACACCGATATACCCCACACCCCTCACTGTAACACCGATATACCCCACACCCCTCACTGTAACACTGATATACCCCACACCCCTCACTGTAACACTGATATACCCCACACCCTTCACTGTAGCACTGATATACCCCACACCCCTCACTGTAACACTGATATACCCCACACCCCTTACTGTAACACTGATATACCCCACACCCCTCACTGTAACACTGATATACTCCAAACCCCTCACTGTCACACTGATATAACCCACACCCCTCACTGTAACAGTGATATACCCGACACCCCTCACTGTCACACTGATATACCCCACACCCCTCACTGTAACACTCCGATATACCCCACACCCCTCAGTGAAACACTGATATACCCCACACCCCTCACTGTCACACTCCGATATACCATACACCCTCACTGTAACACTCCGATATACCCCACACCCCTCACTGTAACACTGATATACCCCACACCCCTCACTAACACTCCGATATACCCCACACCCCTCACTGTAACACTGATATACCCCACATCCCTCACTGTAAAACACTCCGATATACCCCACACCCCTCACTGTAACACTGATATACCCCACACCCCTCACTGTAACACTGATGTACTCCACACCCCTCACTGTAACACTGATATACCCCACACCCCTCACTGTAACACTGATATACCCCACACCCCTCACTGTAACACTCCGATATACCCCACACCCCTCACTGTAACACTGATATACCCCACACCCTTCACTGTAACACTGATATACCCCACACCCCTCCCTGTAACACTGACATACCCCGCACACCTCACTGTAACACACTCATATACCCCACACCCCTCACTGTAAGACTGATATACCCAAAACCCCTCACTGTAAGAATGATATACCCCACGCCCCTCACTGTAACACTGATATACCCCACACCCCTCACTGTAACACTGATATACCCCACACACCTCACTGTAACACACCGATATACCCCACACCCCTCACTGTAACACTGATATACCCCATACCCCTCACTGTCACACTCCGATATACCCCGCACCCTCACTAACACTCCGATATACCCCACACCCCTCACTGTAACACTGATATACCCCACACCCCTCACTGTAACACTGTGATATACCCCACACACATCACTGAAACACTGATATACCCCACACCCCTCACTGTAACACACTCCGATATACCCCACACCCCTCACTGTAACACAGATATACCCCACACCCCTCACTTTAACACTGATATACCCCATACCCCTCACTGTAACACTGATATACCACACACCCCTCACTGTAACACTGATATACCCCACATCCCTCACTGTAACACTCCGATATACCCCACACCCCTCACTATAACACTCCGATATGCCCCAAACCCCTCACTGTAACACTCCGATATACCCCACACCCCTCACTGTAACACTGATATACCCCACATCCCTCACTGTAACACTGATATACCCCACACACCTCACTGTAACACTGATATACCCCACACCCCTCACTGTAACACTGATATACCCCATACCCCTCACTGTAACACTGATATACCCCACACCCCTCACTGTAACACCGATATACCCCACACCCCTCACTGTAACACTGATATACCCCACACCCCTCACTGTAACACTGATATACCCCACACCCTTCACTGTAGCACTGATATACCCCACACCCCTCACTGTAACACTGATATACCCCACACCCCTTACTGTAACACTGATATACCCCACACCCCTCACTGTAACACTGATATACTCCAAACCCCTCACTGTAACACTGATATAACCCACACCCCTCACTGTAACAGTGATATACCCGACACCCCTCACTGTCACACTGATATACCCCACACCCCTCACTGTAACACTCCGATATACCCCACACCCCTCAGTGAAACACTGATATACCCCACACCCCTCACTGTCACACTCCGATATACCATACACCCTCACTGTAACACTCCGATATACCCCACACCCCTCACTGTAACACTGATATACCCCACACCCCTCACTAACACTCTGATATACCCCACACCCCTCACTGTAACACTGATATACCCCACACCCCTCACTGTAAAACCCTCCGATATACCCCACACCCCTCACTGTAACACTGATATACACCACACCCCTCACTGTAACACTGATATACCCCACACCCCTCACTGTAACACTCCGATATACCCCACACCCCTCACTGTAACACTGATATACCCCACACCCCTCACTGTAACACTGATATACCTCACTGTAACACTGATATACCCCACACACCTCAGTGTAACACTGATATACCCCACACCTCTCACTGCAACACTCCGATATACCCCAAACCCCTCACTGTAACACTCCGATATACCCACACCCCTCACTGTAACACTGATATACCCCACACCCCTCACTGTAACACTCCGATACACCCCACACCCCTCACTGTAACACTGATATATTTCACACCCCTCACTGTAACACTGATATACCCCGCACCGCTCACTGTAACACTGATATACCCCACACCCCTCACTGTAACACTGATATACCCCAAACCCTCATTGTAACACTCCGATATATCCCACACCCCTCAATGTAACACTGATATACCCCACACCCCTCACTGTAACACTGATATACCCCACACCCCTCACTGTAACACTCCGATATACCCCACACCCCTCACTGTAACACTGATATACCCCACACCCCTCACTGTAACACTGATATACCCCACACCCCTCACTGTAACACTGACATACCCCGCACACCTCACTGTAACACACTCATATACCCCACACCCCTCACTGTAAGACTGATATACCCCACACCCCTCACTGTAAGAATGATATACCCCACGCCCCTCACTGTAACACTGATATACCCCACACCCCTCACTGTAACACTGATATACCCCACACACCTCACTGTAACACACCGATATACCCCACACCCCTCACTGTAACACTGATATACCCCATACCCCTCACTGTCACACTCCGATATACCCCACACCCTCACTAACACTCCGATATACCCCACACCCCTCACTGTAACACTGATATACCCCACACCCCTCACTGTAACACTCCGATATACCCCACACCCATCACTGTAACACTGATATACCCCACACCCCTCACTGTAACATAGATATACCCCACACCCCTCACTTTTACACTGATATACCCCACACCCCTCACTGTAACACTGATATACCACACAACCCTCACTGTAACACTGATATACCCCACACCCCTCACTGTAACACTGATATACCACACAACCCTCACTGTAACACTGATATACCCCACATCCCTCACTGTAACACTGATATACCCCACACACCTCACTGTAACACACTCATATACCCCACACCCCTCACTGTAAGACTGATATACCCAAAACCCCTCACTGTAAGAATGATATACCCCACGCCCCTCACTGTAACACTGATCTACCCCACACCCCTCACTGTAACACTGATATACCCCACACACCTCACTGTAACACACCGATATACCCCACACCCCTCACTGTAACACTGATATACCCCATACCCCTCACTGTCACACTCCGATATACCCCGCACCCTCACTAACACTCCGATATACCCCACACCCCTCACTGTAACACTGATATACCCCACACCCCTCACTGTAACACTGTGATATACCCCACACACATCACTGAAACACTGATATACCCCACACCCCTCACTGTAACACACTCCGATATACCCCACACCCCTCACTGTAACACAGATATACCCCACACCCCTCACTTTAACACTGATATACCCCATACCCCTCACTGTAACACTGATATACCACACACCCCTCACTGTAACACTGATATACCCCACATCCCTCACTGTAACACTCCGATATACCCCACACCCCTCACTATAACACTCCGATATGCCCCAAACCCCTCACTGTAACACTCCGATATACCCCACACCCCTCACTGTAACACTGATATACCCCACATCCCTCACTGTAACACTGATATACCCCACACACCTCACTGTAACACTGATATACCCCACACCCCTCACTGTAACACTGATATACCCCATACCCCTCACTGTAACACTGATATACCCCACACCCCTCACTGTAACACCGATATACCCCACACCCCTCACTGTAACACTGATATACCCCACACCCCTCACTGTAACACTGATATACCCCACACCCTTCACTGTAGCACTGATATACCCCACACCCCTCACTGTAACACTGATATACCCCACACCCCTTACTGTAACACTGATATACCCCACACCCCTCACTGTAACACTGATATACTCCAAACCCCTCACTGTAACACTGATATAACCCACACCCCTCACTGTAACAGTGATATACCCGACACCCCTCACTGTCACACTGATATACCCCACACCCCTCACTGTAACACTCCGATATACCCCACACCCCTCAGTGAAACACTGATATACCCCACACCCCTCACTGTCACACTCCGATATACCATACACCCTCACTGTAACACTCCGATATACCCCACACCCCTCACTGTAACACTGATATACCCCACACCCCTCACTAACACTCTGATATACCCCACACCCCTCACTGTAACACTGATATACCCCACACCCCTCACTGTAAAACCCTCCGATATACCCCACACCCCTCACTGTAACACTGATATACCCCACACCCCTCACTGTAACACTGATATACCCCACACCCCTCACTGTAACACTCCGATATACCCCACACCCCTCACTGTAACACTGATATACCCCACACCCCTCACTGTAACACTGATATACCTCACTGTAACACTGATATACCCCACACACCTCAGTGTAACACTGATATACCCCACACCTCTCACTGCAACACTCCGATATACCCCAAACCCCTCACTGTAACACTCCGATATACCCACACCCCTCACTGTAACACTGATATACCCCACACCCCTCACTGTAACACTCCGATACACCCCACACCCCTCACTGTAACACTGATATATTTCACACCCCTCACTGTAACACTGATATACCCCGCACCGCTCACTGTAACACTGATATACCCCACACCCCTCACTGTAACACTGATATACCCCAAACCCTCATTGTAACACTCCGATATATCCCACACCCCTCAATGTAACACTGATATACCCCACACCCCTCACTGTAACACTGATATACCCCACACCCCTCACTGTAACACTCCGATATACCCCACACCCCTCACTGTAACACTGATATACCCCACACCCCTCACTGTAACACTGATATACCCCACACCCCTCACTGTAACACTGACATACCCCGCACACCTCACTGTAACACACTCATATACCCCACACCCCTCACTGTAAGACTGATATACCCCACACCCCTCACTGTAAGAATGATATACCCCACGCCCCTCACTGTAACACTGATATACCCCACACCCCTCACTGTAACACTGATATACCCCACACACCTCACTGTAACACACCGATATACCCCACACCCCTCACTGTAACACTGATATACCCCATACCCCTCACTGTCACACTCCGATATACCCCACACCCTCACTAACACTCCGATATACCCCACACCCCTCACTGTAACACTGATATACCCCACACCCCTCACTGTAACACTCCGATATACCCCACACCCATCACTGTAACACTGATATACCCCACACCCCTCACTGTAACACTCCGATACACCCCACACCCCTCACTGTAACACTGATATATTTCACACCCCTCACTGTAACACTGATATACCCCGCACCGCTCACTGTAACACTGATATACCCCACACCCCTCACTGTAACACTGATATACCCCAAACCCTCATTGTAACACTCCGATATATCCCACACCCCTCAATGTAACACTGATATACCCCACACCCCTCACTGTAACACTGATATACCCCACACCCCTCACTGTAACACTCCGATATACCCCACACCCCTCACTGTAACACTGATATACCCCACACCCCTCACTGTAACACTGATATACCCCACACCCCTCACTGTAACACTGACATACCCCGCACACCTCACTGTAACACACTCATATACCCCACACCCCTCACTGTAAGACTGATATACCCCACACCCCTCACTGTAAGAATGATATACCCCACGCCCCTCACTGTAACACTGATATACCCCACACCCCTCACTGTAACACTGATATACCCCACACACCTCACTGTAACACACCGATATACCCCACACCCCTCACTGTAACACTGATATACCCCATACCCCTCACTGTCACACTCCGATATACCCCACACCCTCACTAACACTCCGATATACCCCACACCCCTCACTGTAACACTGATATACCCCACACCCCTCACTGTAACACTCCGATATACCCCACACCCATCACTGTAACACTGATATACCCCACACCCCTCACTGTAACACACTCCGATATACCCCACACCCCTCACTGTAACACAGATATACCCCACACCCCTCACTTTTACACTGATATACCCCACACCCCTCACTGTAACACTGATATACCACACAACCCTCACTGTAACACTGATATACCCCACATCCCTCACTGTAACACTCCGATATACCCCACACCCCTCACTGTAACACTGATATACCCCACACCCCTCACTGTAACACTGATATACCCCACACCCCTCACTATAACACTCCGATATGCCCCAAACCCCTCACTGTAACACTCCGATATACCCCACACCCCTCACTGTAACACTGATATACCCCACATCCCTCACTGTAACACTGATATACCCCACACACCTCACTGTAACACTGATATACCCCACACCCCTAACTGTAACACTGATATACCCCATACCCCTCACTGTAACACTGATATACCCCACACCCCTCACTGTAACACCGATATACCCCACACCCCTCACTGTAACACTGATATACCCCACACCCCTCACTGTAACACTGATATACCCCACACCCTTCACTGTAGCACTGATATACCCCACACCCCTCACTGTAACACTGATATACCCCACACCCCTTACTGTAACACTGATATACCCCACACCCCTCACTGTAACACTGATATACTCCAAACCCCTCACTGTAACACTGATATAACCCACACCCCTCACTGTAACAGTGATATACCCGACACCCCTCACTGTCACACTGATATACCCCACACCCCTCACTGTAACACTCCGATATACCCCACACCCCTCAGTGAAACACTGATATACCCCACACCCCTCACTGTCACACTCCGATATACCATACACCCTCACTGTAACACTCCGATATACCCCACACCCCTCACTGTAACACTGATATACCCCACATCCCTCACTGTAAAACACTCCGATATACCCCACACCCCTCACTGTAACACTGATATACCCCACACCCCTCACTGTAACACTGATATACTCCACACCCCTCACTGTAACACTGATATACCCCACACCCCTCACTGTAACACTGATATACCCCACACCCCTCACTGTAACACTCCGATATACCCCACACCCCTCACTGTAACACTGATATACCCCACACCCCTCACTGTAACACTGATATACCCCACACACCTCACTGTAACACTGATATACCCCACACACCTCAGTGTTACACTGATATACCCCACACCCCTCACTGCAACACTCCGATATACCGCAAACCCCTCACTGTAACACTCCGATATACCCACACCCCTCACTGTAACACTGATATACCCCACACCCCTCACTGTAACACTCCGATACAATAATACAATACAATACAAATCGCTTTTTTGGCATGATAAGGTACATCTTATGTTGCCAAAGCATCAAAATACATTTATGGTTGAACACATAAACGCGGTTCCATTCACACAGTGTATAAACAGGTATATCACTGAGTTTATAAATATACATTCGCCTTGTTTATATATACTCGTGTCTTAGTTTACTGGTTGTCCCTCTGTTCATGGCAAGCTGTAACATAGTGTGCCGCCAGTGTTACACAGCTTCTCTCCTCCCCCAGTAGGAATGGGAGTTTTTGGTTGTCAGTCAGATTTCTGAATTCAGGGCATATTTGTGAGAATTTTTGGTAGAAATTCTCTCTGATGCCCTGATATTTTCCACAGGCTGTGAGGAAGTGCATCTCTGTCTCAACTACTCCCTGACTGCAGTGAGAGCATATCCTGTCTTCTCTTGGCAGCCTGGTCTGCCTGTGTCTGCCTTTTTCGATCGCTTGGCTATGTTCGCTAAGTCTGTACCTTGTCAAGGTTCTTCTCAGTTTGTTATCCTTTACCATGGTCAGGTAATCAGCTATGTTGTATTGTCTGATTAGGGCCAAGTAGCAATTGAGTTTGCTTTGGGTTTTTGTTGTTTCTGCCCAATATGACAGATATTTTTCCTTTTGCTTAGCGACGATTGTGTTGGGTCGAATTCTTTGTGTTACCCTGTCACTGTCCTGGGACTGGTTATTGTTAGTATTGTTATCAGTTACTTTATTGAGTCCCAGGACTAGTTGACTGAGGGTATTCTTCTTTATGGTCAGCTCTTGGCATTTCAGGGCATCGTAGTGATAGCATTGGGGGTTGCTCATTTGTAGGTGATTCCAAAATTTGGTGGCTCTTTTTTGGATAGTGATTATTAATGGGTATTGGCCTAGTTCCGCCCTGCATGCGTTGTTTACTGTTTTCCTTTGAGTCCGGAGGATACTTTTACAGAATTCCGCATGTAGGATCTCAATTGGGTGTTTGTCCCATTTTGCAAAATCTTGTTGTGTTAGTGGTCCCCAGACCTCACTGCCATAGAGTGCAATTGGTTCAATTACTGATTTGAAAATTTTGAGCCAAATGCTAATTGGGATTTCTATTTGGATTGATTTTTTGATGGCATAGAAAGCCCTTCTTGCTTTCTCTTTCAGTTCATTCACAGCCAGTTTGAAGTTTCCCGTAGAACTGATTTTTAAGCCCAAGTATGTGTAGTGAGTGGTTTGTTAAATTTTGGTTGTTCCTACTGTGAAATCTATTGTGGGTCCATGTTGTTTGGATCTTTGCTGGAACACAAGGACTTTGGTTTTTTGGGGATTTATTGTCAGGGCCCAAGTCTGGCAGTACGACTCCAGCAGGTCCAGGTTCTGCTGTAGACCCTCCTTAGTTGGTGACAGCAGAACCAGGTCGTCGGCATAGAGGAGGAATTTAACCTTGGATTCATATAGGGTGAGGCCGGGTGCTGTAGATTGTTCAAGTAGTTTTGCCAATCCATTAATGTAAATATTAAAGAGTGTCGGTGAGATTGGCGAGCCCTGCGTCACCCCCCGCCCCTGTGGGAAGTATTTTGTTTGTTTGTCTCCAATTTTAACTGCACATTTATTGTTTGTATACATTGATTTAATTACATCATATGTTTTCCCTCCTACCCCGCTTTCGATAAGTTTCAGGAATAAACCGTCATGCCAGATGGAGTCGAAAGCCTTCTGGAAATCTACAAAGCATGCGTAGATTTTGCTTTTGTTATGGTGAACGTGTTTGTCAATTAGGGTCTGTAGGGTGAAGATATGATCGGATGTTCTATAGTTTGGCAGGAATCCAATTTGGCTTTTACTCAAGACATTGTGCTCTTCAAGGAAGTTTATAAGTCTTTTGTTTATGATGCTACAGAATACCTTCCCCAGGTTACTGTTTACACAGATGCCTCGATAGTTGTTTGGGTCGATTTTGTCCCCACTTTTGTATATGGGTGTTATGAGTCCTTTGTTCCAGATGTCAGGGAAATAACCGACACTCAGAACCAAGTTGAAGAGTTTTAGGATAGCCAGTTTCAGTTTGTCGTCTGCGTGTTTAATCATCTCGTTTAGTATGCCGTCTGTCCCGCAAGCTTTTCCTGGTCGCAGGTCCTTGAGTTTTGCAAGAAGTTCTTTTTCTGTTATTATGGCGTCTAGCGGGTTTTGGTTATCTTTTATGGCCATTTCAAGCTTTTCTAGTTTTTTGCGTATTTGGTGTTGCTCTGGTCTTAGTGTGTTTTTCTGGTATAATTTTTCAAAGTGGTTTACCCATGTGTCCCCATTTTGAATGGACAAATCGTCGTGTTGTTTTTTGTGTAGTGTTTTCAAGTTGTCCCAGAAACAATTCGACTCAATGGATTCCTCCATGGAGCTGAGTGTATTCTTAATAAATTGCTCTTTTTTGGTCCTGCGTGTGTTTCTGTATTGTGTTAGCGTCTGACAATAAGTAAGGCGTAATTCCTCGTTTTCTGGATGTCTGTGTTTTTGGTTTGATAGTTTTCTAAGTTTTTTCCTCATGTTATGGCAATCATGGTCAAACCATTTTTCATAGTTTTTTGTTTTGGGTTTGTTCTTGCGAGCTTTCAAGTTTGCATTTGTTGCCAAATTATCAAAAATATTGTTTAGTTTACTAACTGCCCGGTTTACGCCTTCTTTATTGTGACCCGACACCCCTCACTGTAAAACTGAAAAACCTCACACCCCTCACTGTAACTCTGATATACGCCACACCCCTCACTGTAACACTGATATACCCCACACCCCTCATTGTAACACTCCGATATACCCCACAACTCTCAGTGAAACACTGATATACCCCACACCCCTCACTGTTACACTCCGATATACCATACACCCTCACTGTAACACTCCGATATACCCCACACCCCTCACTGTAACACTGATATACCCCACACCCCTCACTGTAAAACACTTCGATATACCCCACACCCCTCACTGTTACACTGATACACTCCACACCCCTCACTGTAACATTGATATACCCCACACCCCTCACTGTAACACTGATATACCCCGCACCCCTCACTGTAACACTGATATACCCCACACCCCTCACTGTAACACTGATATACCCCATACCCCTCACTGTAACACTCCGATATACCCCACACCCCTCACTGAAACACTGATATACCCCACACCCCTCACTGTAACACTCCGATATACCCCACACCCCTCACTGTAACACAGATATACCCCACACCCCTCACTGTAACACTGATATACCCCACACCCCTCACTGTAACACGCCGATATACCCCACACCCCTCACTGTAACACTGATATACCCCACACCCCTCACTGTAACACTGATATATTTCACACCTCTCACTGTAACACTGATATACCCCACACCGCTCAGTGTAACACTGATATACCCCACACCCCTCACAGTAACACTGATATACCCCAAACCCCTCACTGTAACACTCCGATATGCCCCACACCTCTCACTGTAACACTGATATACCCCACACCCCTCACTGTAACACTGATATACCGCACACCCCTCACTGTAACACGCCGATATACCCCACACCCCTCACTGTAACACTGATATACCCCACACCGCTCAGTGTAACACTGATATACCCCACACCCCTCACTGTAACACTCCGATATACCCCACACCTCTCACTGTAACACTGATATACCCCACACCCCTCACTGTAACACTGATATACCCCAGACCCCTCACTGTAACACTGATATACCCCACACCCCTCACTGTAACACTGATATACCCCAGACCCCTCACTGTAACACTGATATACTCCACACCCCTCACTGTAACACTCCGATATACCCCACACCCCTCACTGTAACACTGATATACCACACACCCCTCACTGTAACACTGA
This sequence comes from Somniosus microcephalus, assembly GCF_052327205.1. Classification (NCBI taxonomy): domain Eukaryota; kingdom Metazoa; phylum Chordata; class Chondrichthyes; order Squaliformes; family Somniosidae; genus Somniosus; species Somniosus microcephalus. The sequence goes on from NC_140998.1 coordinate 231,215,633, forward strand.
TATACCCCACACACCTCACTGTAACACTGATATACCCCACACACCTCAGTGTAACACTGATATACCCCACACCCCTCACTGCAACACTCCGATATACCCACACCCCTCACTGTAACACTGATATACCCCACACCCCTCACTGTAACACTCCGATACACCCCACACCCCTCACTGTAACACTGATATATTTCACACCCCTCACTGTAACACTGATATACCCCGCACCGCTCACTGTAACACTGATATACCCCACACCCCTCACTGTAACACTGATATACCCCAAACCCTCATTGTAACTCTCCGATATATCCCACACCCCTCAATGTAACACTGATATACCCCACACCCCTCACTGTAACACTGATATACCCCACACCCCTCACTGTAACACTCCGATATACCCCACACCCCTCACTGTAACACTGATATAACCCACACCCCTCACTGTAACACTGATATACCCCACACCGCTCACTGTAACACTGATATACCCCACACCCCTCACTGTAACACTGATATACCCCACACCGCTCACTGTAACACGCCGATATACCCCACACCCCTCACTGTAACACTGATATACCCCACACCCCTCACTGTAACACTGATATATTTCACACCTCTCACTGGAACACTGATATACCCCACACCGCTCAGTGTAACACTGATATACCCCACACCCCTCACTGTAACACTGATATACCCCAAACCCCTCACTGTAACACTCCGATATACCCCACACCTCTCACTGTAACACTCATATACCCCACACCCCTCACTGTAACACTGATATACCCCAGACCCCTCACTGTAACACTGATATACCCCACACCCCTCACTGTAACACTGATATACCCCATACCCCTCACTGTAACACTGATATTCCCCACACCCCTCACTGTAACACCGATATACCCCACACCCCTCACTGTAACACTGATATACCCCACACCCCTCACTGTAACACTGATATACCCCAAACCCCTCACTGTAACACTGATATAACCCACACCCCTCACTTTAACACTGATATACCCGACACCCCTCACTGTAAAACTGATATACCTCACACCCCTCATTGTAACACTCCGATATACCCCACAACTCTCAGTGAAACACTGATATACCCCACACCCCTCAGTGTTACACTCCGATATACCATACACCCTCACTGTAACACTCCGATATACACCACACCCCTCACTGTAACACTGATATACCCCACACCCGTCACTAACACTCCGATATACCCCACACCCTTCACTGTAACACTGATATACCCCACACCCCTCACTGTAAAACACTTCGATATACCCCACACCCCTCACTGTAACACTGATATACCCCACACCCCTCACTGTAACACTGATACACTCCACACCCCTCACTGTAACATTGATATACCCCACACCCCTCACTGTAACACTGATATACCCCACATCCCTCACTGTAACACTGATATACCCCACATCCCTCACTGTAACACTGATATACCCCACATCCCTCACTGTAACACTGATATACCCCACACCCCTCGCTGTAACACTGATATATCCCGCACCCCTCACTGTAACACTCCGATATACCCCACACCCATCACTGCAACACTGATATACCCCACACCCCTCACTGTAACACACTCCGATATACCCCACACCCCTCACTGTAACACAGATATACCCCACACCCCTCACTTTAACACTGATATACCCCACACCCCTCACTGTAACACTGATATACCACACACCCCTCACTGTAACACTGATATACCCCACATCCCTCACTGAAACACTCCGATATACCCCACACCCCTCACTGTAACACTGATATACCCCACACCCCTCACTGTAACACTGATATACCCCACACCCCTCGCTGTAACACTGATATATCCCACACCCCTCACTGTAACACTGATATACCCCACACCCCTCACTATAACACTCCGATATGCCCCAAACCCCTCACTGTAACACTCCGATATACCCACACCCCTCACTGTAACACTGTTATACCCCACACCCCTCACTGTAACACTCCGATATACCCCACACCCCTCACTGTAACACTGATATATTTCACACCCCTCACTGTAACACTGATATACCCCACACCGCTCACTGTAACACTGATATACCCCACACCCCTCACTGTAACACTGATATACCCCATACCCCTCACTGTAACACTCCAATATACCCCACACCCCTCACTGTAACACTGATATACCCCACACCCCTCACTGTAACACTGATATACCCCACACACCTCACTATAATACTGATATACCCCACACCCCTCACTGTAACACTGATATACCCCATACCCCTCACTGTAACACTGATATACCCCACACCCCTCACTGTAACACCGATATACCCCAAACCCTCACTGTAACACTGATATACCCCACACCCCTCACTGTAACACTGATATACCCCACACCCCTCACTGTAACACTCCGATATACCCCACACCCCTCACTGTAACACTGATATAACCCACACCCCTCACTGTAACACTGATATACCCCACACTCCTCACTGCAACACTGATATACCCCACACCCCTCACTGTAACACTGATATACCCCACACCCCTCACTGTAACACGCCGATATACCCCACACCCCTCACTGTAACACTGATATACCCCACACCCCTCACTGCAACACTCCGATATACCCCACACCCCTCACTGTAACACTGATATATTTCACACCTCTCACTGTAACACTGATATACCCCACACCGCTAAGTGTAACACTGATATACCCCACACCCCTCACTGTAACACTGATATACCCCAAACCCCTCACTGTAACACTCCGATATAGCCCACACCTCTCACTGTAACACTGATATACCCCACACCCCTCACTGTAACACACTCCGATATACCCCACACCCCTCACTGTAACACACTCCGATATACCCCACACCCCTCACTTTAACACTGATATACCCCACACCCCTCACTGTAACACTGATATACCACACACCCCTCACTGTAACACTGATATACCCCACATCCCTCACTGAAACACTCCGATATACCCCACACCCCTCACTGTAACACTGATATACCCCACACCCCTCACTGTAACACTGATATACCCCACACCCCTCGCTGTAACACTGATATACCCCACACCCCTCACTGTAACACTGATATACCCCACACCCCTCACTATAACACTCCGATATGCGCCAAACCCCTCAGTGTAACACTCCGATATACCCACACCCCTCACTGTAACACTGTTATACCCCACACCCCTCACTGTAACACTCCGATATACCCCACACCCCTCACTGTAACACTGATATACCCCACACCCCTCACTGTAACACTGATATACCCCATACCCCTCACTGTAACACTCCGATATAACCCACACCCATCACTGTAACACTGATATACCGCTCACCCCTCACTGTAACACACTCCGATATACCCCACACCCCTCACTGTAACACAGATATACGCCACACCCCTCACTGTAACACTGATATACCCCACACCCCTCACTATAACACTCCGATATGCGCCAAACCCCTCACTGTAACACTCCGATATACCCACACCCCTCACTGTAATACTGATATACCCCACACCCCTCACTGTAACACTGATATACCCCATACCCCTCACTGTAACACTGATATACCCCACACCCCTCACTGTAACACCGATATACCCCAAACCCTCACTGTAACACTGATATACCCCACACCCCTCACTGTAACACTGATATACTCCAAACCCCTCACTGTAACACTGATATAACCCACACCCCTCACTGTAACAGTGATATACCCGACACCCCTCACTGTCACACTGATATACCCCACACCCCTCACTGTAACACTCCGATGTACCCCACACCCCTCAGTGAAACACTGATATACCCCACACCCCTCACTGTCACACTCCGATATACCATACACCCTCACTGTAACACTCCGATATACCCCACACCCCTCACTGTAACACTGATATACCCCACACCCCTCACTAACACTCCGATATACCCCACACCCCTCACTGTAACACTGATATACCCCACACCCCTCACTGTAAAACACTCCGATATACCCCACACCCCTCACTGTAACACTGATATACCCCACACCCCTCACTGTAACACTGATATACTCCACACCCCTCACTGTAACACTGATATACCCCACACCCCTCACTGTAACACTGATATACCCCATACCCCTCACTGTAACACTCCGATATACCCCACACCCCTCACTCTAACACTGATATACCACACACCCCTCACTGTAACACTGATATACCCCACACACCTCACTGTAACACTGATATACCCCACACACCTCAGTGTTACACTGATATACCCCACACCCCTCACTGCAACACTCCGATATACCCCAAACCCCTCCTGTAACACTGATATACCCCACACACCTCACTGTAACACTCCGATACACCCCACACCCCTCACTGTAACACTGATATATTTCACACCCCTCACTGCAACACTGATATACCCCACACCCCTCACTGTAACACTGATATACCCCAAACCCTCATTGTAACACTCCGATATATCCCACACCCCTCAATGTAACACTGATATACCCCACACCCCTCACTGTAACACTGATATACCCCACACCCCTCACTGTAACACTCCGATATACCCCACACCCCTCACTGTAACACTGATATACCCCACACCCCTCACTGTAACACTGATATACCCCACACCCCTCACTGTAACACTGACATACCCCGCACACCTCACTGTAACACACTCATATACCCCACACCCCTCACTGTAAGACTGATATACCCCACACCCCTCACTGTAAGAATGATATACCCCACGCCCCTCACTGTAACACTGATATACCCCACACCCCTCACTGTAACACTGATATACCCCACACACCTCACTGTAACACACCGATATACCCCACACCCCTCACTGTAACACTGATATACCCCATACCCCTCACTGTCACACTCCGATATACCCCACACCCTCACTAACACTCCGATATACCCCACACCCCTCACTGTAACACTGATATACCCCACACCCCTCACTGTAACACTCCGATATACCCCACACCCATCACTGTAACACTGATATACCCCACACCCCTCACTGTAACACACTCCGATATACCCCACACCCCTCACTGTAACACAGATATACCCCACACCCCTCACTTTTACACTGATATACCCCACACCCCTCACTGTAACACTGATATACCACACAACCCTCACTGTAACACTGATATACCCCACATCCCTCACTGTAACACTCCGATATACCCCACACCCCTCACTGTAACACTGATATACCCCACACCCCTCACTGTAACACTGATATACCCCACACCCCTCACTATAACACTCCGATATGCCCCAAACCCCTCACTGTAACACTCCGATATACCCCACACCCCTCACTGTAACACTGATATACCCCACATCCCTCACTGTAACACTGATATACCCCACACACCTCACTGTAACACTGATATACCCCACACCCCTAACTGTAACACTGATATACCCCATACCCCTCACTGTAACACTGATATACCCCACACCCCTCACTGTAACACCGATATACCCCACACCCCTCACTGTAACACTGATATACCCCACACCCCTCACTGTAACACTGATATACCCCACACCCTTCACTGTAGCACTGATATACCCCACACCCCTCACTGTAACACTGATATACCCCACACCCCTTACTGTAACACTGATATACCCCACACCCCTCACTGTAACACTGATATACTCCAAACCCCTCACTGTAACACTGATATAACCCACACCCCTCACTGTAACAGTGATATACCCGACACCCCTCACTGTCACACTGATATACCCCACACCCCTCACTGTAACACTCCGATATACCCCACACCCCTCAGTGAAACACTGATATACCCCACACCCTTCACTGTCACACTCCGATATACCATACACCCTCACTGTAACACTCCGATATACCCCACACCCCTCACTGTAACACTGATATACCCCACACCCCTCACTAACACTCCGATATACCCCACACCCCTCACTGTAACACTGATATACCCCACATCCCTCACTGTAAAACACTCCGATATACCCCACACCCCTCACTGTAACACTGATATACCCCACACCCCTCACTGTAACACTGATATACTCCACACCCCTCACTGTAACACTGATATACCCCACACCCCTCACTGTAACACTGATATACCCCACACCCCTCACTGTAACACTCCGATATACCCCACACCCCTCACTGTAACACTGATATACCCCACACCCCTCACTGTAACACTGATATACCCCACACACCTCACTGTAACACTGATATACCCCACACACCTCAGTGTTACACTGATATACCCCACACCCCTCACTGCAACACTCCGATATACCGCAAACCCCTCACTGTAACACTCCGATATACCCACACCCCTCACTGTAACACTGATATACCCCACACCCCTCACTGTAACACTCCGATACAATAATACAATACAATACAAATCGCTTTATTGGCATGATAAGGTACATCTTATGTTGCCAAAGCATCAAAATACATTTATGGTTGAACACATAAACGCGGTTCCATTCACACAGTGTATAAACAGGTATATCACTGAGTTTATAAATATACATTCGCCTTGTTTATATATACTCGTGTCTTAGTTTACTGGTTGTCCCTCTGTTCATGGCAAGCTGTAACATAGTGTGCCGCCAGTGTTACACAGCTTCTCTCCTCCCCCAGTAGGAATGGGAGTTTTTGGTTGTCAGTCAGATTTCTGAATTCAGGGCATATTTGTGAGAATTTTTGGTAGAAATTCTCTCTGATGCCCTGATATTTTCCACAGGCTGTGAGGAAGTGCATCTCTGTCTCAACTACTCCCTGACTGCAGTGAGAGCATATCCTGTCTTCTCTTGGCAGCCTGGTCTGCCTGTGTCTGCCTTTTTCGATCGCTTGGCTATGTTCGCTAAGTCTGTACCTTGTCAAGGTTCTTCTCAGTTTGTTATCCTTTACCATGGTCAGGTAATCAGCTATGTTGTATTGTCTGATTAGGGCCAAGTAGCAATTGAGTTTGCTTTGGGTTTTTGTTGTTTCTGCCCAATATGACAGATATTTTTCCTTTTGCTTAGCGACGATTGTGTTGGGTCGAATTCTTTGTGTTACCCTGTCACTGTCCTGGGACTGGTTATTGTTAGTATTGTTATCAGTTACTTTATTGAGTCCCAGGACTAGTTGACTGAGGGTATTCTTCTTTATGGTCAGCTCTTGGCATTTCAGGGCATCGTAGTGATAGCATTGGGGGTTGCTCATTTGTAGGTGATTCCAAAATTTGGTGGCTCTTTTTTGGATAGTGATTATTAATGGGTATTGGCCTAGTTCCGCCCTGCATGCGTTGTTTACTGTTTTCCTTTGAGTCCGGAGGATACTTTTACAGAATTCCGCATGTAGGATCTCAATTGGGTGTTTGTCCCATTTTGCAAAATCTTGTTGTGTTAGTGGTCCCCAGACCTCACTGCCATAGAGTGCAATTGGTTCAATTACTGATTTGAAAATTTTGAGCCAAATGCTAATTGGGATTTCTATTTGGATTGATTTTTTGATGGCATAGAAAGCCCTTCTTGCTTTCTCTTTCAGTTCATTCACAGCCAGTTTGAAGTTTCCCGTAGAACTGATTTTTAAGCCCAAGTATGTGTAGTGAGTGGTTTGTTAAATTTTGGTTGTTCCTACTGTGAAATCTATTGTGGGTCCATGTTGTTTGGATCTTTGCTGGAACACAAGGACTTTGGTTTTTTGGGGATTTATTGTCAGGGCCCAAGTCTGGCAGTACGACTCCAGCAGGTCCAGGTTCTGCTGTAGACCCTCCTTAGTTGGTGACAGCAGAACCAGGTCGTCGGCATAGAGGAGGAATTTAACCTTGGATTCATATAGGGTGAGGCCGGGTGCTGTAGATTGTTCAAGTAGTTTTGCCAATCCATTAATGTAAATATTAAAGAGTGTCGGTGAGATTGGCGAGCCCTGCGTCACCCCCCGCCCCTGTGGGAAGTATTTTGTTTGTTTGTCTCCAATTTTAACTGCACATTTATTGTTTGTATAGATTGATTTAATTACATCATATGTTTTCCCTCCTACCCCGCTTTCGATAAGTTTCAGGAATAAACCGTCATGCCAGATGGAGTCGAAAGCCTTCTGGAAATCTACAAAGCATGCGTAGATTTTGCTTTTGTTATGGTGAACGTGTTTGTCAATTAGGGTCTGTAGGGTGAAGATATGATCGGATGTTCTATAGTTTGGCAGGAATCCAATTTGGCTTTTACTCAAGACATTGTGCTCTTCAAGGAAGTTTATAAGTCTTTTGTTTATGATGCTACAGAATACCTTCCCCAGGTTACTGTTTACACAGATGCCTCGATAGTTGTTTGGGTCGATTTTGTCCCCACTTTTGTATATGGGTGTTATGAGTCCTTTGTTCCAGATGTCAGGGAAATAACCGACACTCAGAACCAAGTTGAAGAGTTTTAGGATAGCCAGTTTCAGTTTGTCGTCTGCGTGTTTAATCATCTCGTTTAGTATGCCGTCTGTCCCGCAAGCTTTTCCTGGTCGCAGGTCCTTGAGTTTTGCAAGAAGTTCTTTTTCTGTTATTATGGCGTCTAGCGGGTTTTGGTTATCTTTTATGGCCATTTCAAGCTTTTCTAGTTTTTTGCGTATTTGGTGTTGCTCTGGTCTTAGTGTGTTTTTCTGGTATAATTTTTCAAAGTGGTTTACCCATGTGTCCCCATTTTGAATGGACAAATCGTCGTGTTGTTTTTTGTGTAGTGTTTTCAAGTTGTCCCAGAAACAATTCGACTCAATGGATTCCTCCATGGAGCTGAGTGTATTCTTAATAAATTGCTCTTTTTTGGTCCTGCGTGTGTTTCTGTATTGTGTTAGCGTCTGACAATAAGTAAGGCGTAATTCCTCGTTTTCTGGATGTCTGTGTTTTTGGTTTGATAGTTTTCTAAGTTTTTTCCTCATGTTATGGCAATCATGGTCAAACCATTTTTCATAGTTTTTTGTTTTGGGTTTGTTCTTGCGAGCTTTCAAGTTTGCATTTGTTGCCAAATTATCAAAAATATTGTTTAGTTTACTAACTGCCCGGTTTACGCCTTCTTTATTGTGACCCGACACCCCTCACTGTAAAACTGAAAAACCTCACACCCCTCACTGTAACTCTGATATACGCCACACCCCTCACTGTAACACTGATATACCCCACACCCCTCATTGTAACACTCCGATATACCCCACAACTCTCAGTGAAACACTGATATACCCCACACCCCTCACTGTTACACTCCGATATACCATACACCCTCACTGTAACACTCCGATATACCCCACACCCCTCACTGTAACACTGATATACCCCACACCCCTCACTGTAAAACACTTCGATATACCCCACACCCCTCACTGTTACACTGATACACTCCACACCCCTCACTGTAACATTGATATACCCCACACCCCTCACTGTAACACTGATATACCCCGCACCCCTCACTGTAACACTGATATACCCCACACCCCTCACTGTAACACTGATATACCCCATACCCCTCACTGTAACACTCCGATATACCCCACACCCCTCACTGAAACACTGATATACCCCACACCCCTCACTGTAACACTCCGATATACCCCACACCCCTCACTGTAACACAGATATACCCCACACCCCTCACTGTAACACTGATATACCCCACACCCCTCACTGTAACACGCCGATATACCCCACACCCCTCACTGTAACACTGATATACCCCACACCCCTCACTGTAACACTGATATATTTCACACCTCTCACTGTAACACTGATATACCCCACACCGCTCAGTGTAACACTGATATACCCCACACCCCTCACAGTAACACTGATATACCCCAAACCCCTCACTGTAACACTCCGATATGCCCCACACCTCTCACTGTAACACTGATATACCCCACACCCCTCACTGTAACACTGATATACCGCACACCCCTCACTGTAACACGCCGATATACCCCACACCCCTCACTGTAACACTGATATACCCCACACCGCTCAGTGTAACACTGATATACCCCACACCCCTCACTGTAACACTCCGATATACCCCACACCTCTCACTGTAACACTGATATACCCCACACCCCTCACTGTAACACTGATATACCCCAGACCCCTCACTGTAACACTGATATACCCCACACCCCTCACTGTAACACTGATATACCCCAGACCCCTCACTGTAACACTGATATACTCCACACCCCTCACTGTAACACTCCGATATACCCCACACCCCTCACTGTAACACTGATATACCACACACCCCTCACTGTAACACTGATATACCCCACACACCTCACTGTAACACTGATATACCCCACACACCTCAGTGTAACACTGATATACCCCACACCCCTCACTGCAACACTCCGATATACCCACACCCCTCACTGTAACACTGATATACCCCACACCCCTCACTGTAACACTCCGATACACCCCACACCCCTCACTGTAACACTGATATATTTCACACCCCTCACTGTAACACTGATATACCCCGCACCGCTCACTGTAACACTGATATACCCCACACCCCTCACTGTAACACTGATATACCCCAAACCCTCATTGTAACTCTCCGATATATCCCACACCCCTCAATGTAACACTGATATACCCCACACCCCTCACTGTAACACTGATATACCCCACACCCCTCACTGTAACACTCCGATATACCCCACACCCCTCACTGTAACACTGATATAACCCACACCCCTCACTGTAACACTGATATACCCCACACCGCTCACTGTAACACTGATATACCCCACACCCCTCACTGTAACACTGATATACCCCACACCGCTCACTGTAACACGCCGATATACCCCACACCCCTCACTGTAACACTGATATACCCCACACCCCTCACTGTAACACTGATATATTTCACACCTCTCACTGGAACACTGATATACCCCACACCGCTCAGTGTAACACTGATATACCCCACACCCCTCACTGTAACACTGATATACCCCAAACCCCTCACTGTAACACTCCGATATACCCCACACCTCTCACTGTAACACTCATATACCCCACACCCCTCACTGTAACACTGATATACCCCAGACCCCTCACTGTAACACTGATATACCCCACACCCCTCACTGTAACACTGATATACCCCATACCCCTCACTGTAACACTGATATTCCCCACACCCCTCACTGTAACACCGATATACCCCACACCCCTCACTGTAACACTGATATACCCCACACCCCTCACTGTAACACTGATATACCCCAAACCCCTCACTGTAACACTGATATAACCCACACCCCTCACTTTAACACTGATATACCCGACACCCCTCACTGTAAAACTGATATACCTCACACCCCTCATTGTAACACTCCGATATACCCCACAACTCTCAGTGAAACACTGATATACCCCACACCCCTCAGTGTTACACTCCGATATACCATACACCCTCACTGTAACACTCCGATATACACCACACCCCTCACTGTAACACTGATATACCCCACACCCGTCACTAACACTCCGATATACCCCACACCCTTCACTGTAACACTGATATACCCCACACCCCTCACTGTAAAACACTTCGATATACCCCACACCCCTCACTGTAACACTGATATACCCCACACCCCTCACTGTAACACTGATACACTCCACACCCCTCACTGTAACATTGATATACCCCACACCCCTCACTGTAACACTGATATACCCCACATCCCTCACTGTAACACTGATATACCCCACACCCCTCGCTGTAACACTGATATATCCCACACCCCTCACTGTAACACTGATATACCCCACACCCCTCGCTGTAACACTGATATATCCCGCACCCCTCACTGTAACACTCCGATATACCCCAGACCCATCACTGCAACACTGATATACCCCACACCCCTCACTGTAACACACTCCGATATACCCCACACCCCTCACTGTAACACAGATATACCCCACACCCCTCACTTTAACACTGATATACCCCACACCCCTCACTGTAACACTGATATACCACACACCCCTCACTGTAACACTGATATACCCCACATCCCTCACTGAAACACTCCGATATACCCCACACCCCTCACTGTAACACTGATATACCCCACACCCCTCACTGTAACACTGATATACCCCACACCCCTCGCTGTAACACTGATATATCCCACACCCCTCACTGTAACACTGATATACCCCACACCCCTCACTATAACACTCCGATATGCCCCAAACCCCTCACTGTAACACTCCGATATACCCACACCCCTCACTGTAACACTGTTATACCCCACACCCCTCACTGTAACACTCCGATATACCCCACACCCCTCACTGTAACACTGATATATTTCACACCCCTCACTGTAACACTGATATACCCCACACCGCTCACTGTAACACTGATATACCCCACACCCCTCACTGTAACACTGATATACCCCATACCCCTCACTGCAACACTCCAATATACCCCACACCCCTCACTGTAACACTGATATACCCCACACCCCTCACTGTAACACTGATATACCCCACACACCTCACTATAATACTGATATACCCCACACCCCTCACTGTAACACTCCGATATACCCCACACCCCTCACTGTAACACTGATATACCCCACACCCCTCACTGTAACACTGATATACCCCACACCCCTCGCTGTAACACTGATATATCCCACACCCCTCACTGTAACACTGATATACCCCACACCCCTCACTATAACACTCCGATATGCCCCAAACCCCTCACTGTAACACTCCGATATACCCACACCCCTCACTGTAACACTGTTATACCCCACACCCCTCACTGTAACACTCCGATATACCCCACACCCCTCACTGTAACACTGATATATTTCACACCCCTCACTGTAACACTGATATACCCCACACCGCTCACTGTAACACTGATATACCCCACACCCCTCACTGTAACACTGATATACCCCATACCCCTCACTGCAACACTCCAATATACCCCACACCCCTCACTGTAACACTGATATACCCCACACCCCTCACTGTAACACTGATATACCCCACACACCTCACTATAATACTGATATACCCCACACCCCTCACTGTAACACTGATATACCCCATACCCCTCACTGTAACACTGATATACCCCACACCCCTCACTGTAACACCGATATACCCCAAACCCTCACTGTAACACTGATATACCCCACACCCCTCACTGTAACACTGATATACCCCACACCCCTCACTGTAACACTCCGATATACCCCACACCCCTCACTGTAACACTGATATAACCCACACCCCTCACTGTAACACTGATATACCCCACACTCCTCACTGCAACACTGATATACCCCACACCCCTCACTGTAACACTGATATACCCCACACCCCTCACTGTAACACGCCGATATACCCCACACCCCTCACTGTAACACTGATATACCCCACACCCCTCACTGCAACACTCCGATATACCCCACACCCCTCACTGTAACACTGATATATTTCACACCTCTCACTGTAACACTGATATACCCCACACCGCTAAGTGTAACACTGATATACCCCACACCCCTCACTGTAACACTGATATACCCCAAACCCCTCACTGTAACACTCCGATATAGCCCACACCTCTCACTGTAACACTGATATACCCCACACCCCTCACTGTAACACTGATATACCCCAGGCCCCTCACTGTAACACTGATATACCCCACACCCCTCACTGTAACACTGATATACCCCATACCCCTCACTGTAACACTGATATACCCCACACCCCTCACTGTAACACCGATATACCCCACACCCCTCACTGTAACACTGATATACCCCACAACCCTCACTGTAACACTGATATACCCCAAACCCCTCACTGTAACACTGATATACCCCAAACCCCTCACTGTAACACTGATATACCCAAAACCCCTCACTGTAAAACTGATATACCTCACACCCCTCATTGTAACACACCGATATACCCCACAACTCTCCGTGAAACACTGATATACCTCCCACCCCTCAGTGTTACACTCCGATATACCATACACCCTCACTGGAACACTCCGATATACCCCACACCCCTCACTGTAACACTGATATACCCCACACCCGTCACTAACACTCCGATATACCCCACACCCTTCACTGTAACACTGATATACCCCACACACCACACTGTAAAACACTTCGATATACCCCACACCCCTCACTGTAACACTGATATACCCCACACCCCTCACTGTAACACTGATACACTCCACACCCCTCACTGTAACATTGATATACCCCACACCCCTCACTGTAACACTGATATACCCCGCACCCCTCACTGTAACACTCCGATATACCCCACACCCATCACTGCAACACTGATATACCCCACACCCCTCACTGTAACACACCCCGATATACCCCACACCCCTCACTGTAACACAGATATACCCCACACCCCTCACTTTAACACTGATATACCCCACACCCCTCACTGAAACACTCCGATATACCCCACACCCCTCACTGTAACACTGATATACCCCACACCCTTCACTGCAACACTGATATACCCCACACCCCTCGCTGTAACACTGATATATCCCACACCCCTCACTGTAACACGGATATACCCCACACCCCTCGCTATAACACTCCGATATGACCCAAACCCCTCACTGTAACACTCCGATATACCCACACCCCTCACTGTAACACTGTTATACCCCACACCCCTCACTGTAACACTCCAATATAACCCACAACCCTCACTGTAACACTGATATATTTCACACCCCTCACTGTAACACTGATATACCCCACACCGCTCACTGTAACACTGATATACCCCACACCCCTCACTGTAACACTGATATACCCCATACCCCTCACTGTAACACTCCGATATACCCCACACCCCTCACTGTAACACTGATATACCCCACACCCCTCACTGTAACACTGATATACCCCACACACCTCACTGTAATACTGATATACCCCACACCCCTCACTGTAACACTGATATACCCCATACCCCTCACTGTAACACTGATATACCCCACACCCCTCAATGTAACACCGATATACCCCAAACCCTCACTGTAACACTGATATACCCCACACCCCTCACTGTAACACTGATATACCCCACACCCCTCACTGTAACACTCCGATATACCCCACACCCCTCACTGTAACAGTGATATAACCCACACCCCTCACTGTAACACTGATATACCCCACACCCCTCACTGCAACACTGATATACCCCACACCCCTCACTGTAACACTGATATACCCCACACCCCTCACTGTAACACGCCGATATACCCCACACCCCTCACTGTAACACTGATATACCCCACACCCCTCACTGTAACACTCCGATATACCCCACACCCCTCACTGTAACACTGATATATTTCACACCTCTCACTGTAACACTGATATACCCCACACCGCTAAGTGTAACACTGATATACCCCACACCCCTCACTGTAACACTGATATACCCCAAACCCCTCACTGTAACACTCCGATATAGCCCACACCTCTCACTGTAACACTGATATACCCCACACCCCTCACTGTAACACTGATATACCCCAGGCCCCTCACTGTAACACTGATATACCCCACACCCCTCACTGTAACACTGATATACCCCATACCCCTCACTGTAACACTGATATACCCCACACCCCTCACTGTAACACCGATATACCCCACACCCCTCACTATAACACTGATATACCCCACAACCCTCACTGTAACACTGATATACCCCAAACCCCTCACTGTAACACTGATATAACCCACACCCCTCACTGTAACACTGATATACCCGACACCCCTCACTGTAACACTGATATACCTCACACCCCTCACTCTAACACTGATATACCCCACACCCCTCACTGTAACTCTGATATACGCCACACCCCTCACTGTTACACTCCGATATACCATACACCCTCACTGTAACACTCCGATATACCCCACACCCCTCACTGTAACACTGATATACCCCACACCCGTCACTAACACTCCGATATACCCCACACCCTTCACTGTAACACTGATATACCCCACACCCCTCACTGTAAAACACTTCGATATACCCCACACCCCTCACTGTAACACTGATATACCCCACACCCCTCACTGTAACACTGATACACTCCACACCCCTCACTGTAACATTGATATACCCCACACCCCTCACTGTAACACTGATATACCCCGCACCCCTCACTGTAACACTCCGATATACCCCACACCCCTCACTGTAACACTGATATACCCCACACCCCTCACTGTAACACTGATATACCCCACACCCCTCACTGTAACACTCCGATATACCCCACACCCCTCACTGAAACACTGATATACCCCACACCCTTCACTGTAACACTCCGATATACCCCACACCCCTCACTGTAACACTGATATACCCCACACCCCTCGCTGTAACACTGATATACCCCGCACCCCTCACTGTAACACTCCGATATACCCCACACCCATCACTGTAACACTGATATACCCCACACCCCTCACTGTAACACACTCCGATATACCCCACACCCCTCACTGTAACACAGATATACCCCACACCCCTCACTTTAACACTGATATACCCCACACCCCTCACTGTAACACTGATATACCACACACCCCTCACTGTAACACTGATATACTCCACATCCCTCACTGAAACACTCCGATATACCCCACACCCCTCACTGTAACACTGATATACCCCACACCCCTCACTGTAACACTGATATACCCCACACCCCTCGCTGTAACACTGATATACCCCACACCCCTCACTGTAACACTGATATACCCCACACCCCTCACTATAACACTCCGATATGCGCCAAACCCCTCAGTGTAACACTCCGATATACCCACACCCCTCACTGTAACACTGTTATACCCCACACCCCTCACTGTAACACTCCGATATACCCCACACCCCTCACTGTAACACTGATATATTTCACACCCCTCACTGTAACACTGATATACCCCACACCGCTCACTATAACACTCCGATATGCGCCAAACCCCTCAGTGTAACACTCCGATATACCCACACCCCTCACTGTAACACTGTTATACCCCACACCCCTCACTGTAACACTGATATACCCCACACCGCTCACTGTAACACTGATATACCCCACACCCCTCACTGTAACACTGATATACCCCATACCCCTCACTGTAACACTCCGATATAACCCACACCCATCACTGTAACACTGATATACCGCTCACCCCTCACTGTAACACACTCCGATATACCCCACACCCCTCACTGTAACACAGATATACCCCACACCCCTCACTGTAACACTGATATACCCCACACCCCTCACTATAACACTCCGATATGCGCCAAACCCCTCACTGTAACACTCCGATATACCCACACCCCTCACTGTAATACTGATATACCCCACACCCCTCACTGTAACACTGATATACCCCATACCCCTCACTGTAACACTGATATACCCCACACCCCTCACTGTAACACCGATATACCCCAAACCCTCACTGTAACACTGATATACCCCACACCCCTCACTGTAACACTGATATACTCCAAACCCCTCACTGTAACACTGATATAACCCACACCCCTCACTGTAACAGTGATATACCCGACACCCCTCACTGTCACACTGATATACCCCACACCCCTCACTGTAACACTCCGATGTACCCCACACCCCTCAGTGAAACACTGATATACCCCACACCCCTCACTGTCACACTCCGATATACCATACACCCTCACTGTAACACTCCGATATACCCCACACCCCTCACTGTAACACTGATATACCCCACACCCCTCACTAACACTCCGATATACCCCACACCCCTCACTGTAACACTGATATACCCCACACCCCTCACTGTAAAACACTCCGATATACCCCACACCCCTCACTGTAACACTGATATACCCCACACCCCTCACTGTAACACTGATATACTCCACACCCCTCACTGTAACACTGATATACCCCACACCCCTCACTGTAACACTGATATACCCCATACCCCTCACTGTAACACTCCGATATACCCCACACCCCTCACTCTAACACTGATATACCACACACCCCTCACTGTAACACTGATATACCCCACACACCTCACTGTAACACTGATATACCCCACACACCTCAGTGTAACACTGATATACCCCACACCCCTCACTGCAACACTCCGATATACCCCAAACCCCTCCTGTAACACTGATATACCCCACACACCTCACTGTAACACTCCGATACACCCCACACCCCTCACTGTAACACTGATATATTTCACACCCCTCACTGCAACACTGATATACCCCGCACCGCTCACTGTAACACTGATATACCCCACACCCCTCACTGTAACACTGATATACCCCAAACCCTCATTGTAACACTCCGATATATCCCACACCCCTCAATGCAACACTGATATACCCCACACCCCTCACTGTAACACTGATATACCCCACACCCCTCACTGTAACACTCCGATATACCCCACACCCCTCACTGTAACACTGATATAACCCACACCCCTCACTGTAACACTAATATACCCCACACCCCTCACTGCAACACTGATATACCCCACACCCCTCACTGTAACACTGATATACCCCACACCCCTCACTGTAACACGCCGATATACCCCACACCCCTCACTGTAACACTGATATACCCCATACCCCTCACTGTAACACTGATATACCCCACACCCCTCACTGTAACACCGATATACCCCACACCCCTCACTGTAACACTGATATACCCCACACCCCTCACTGTAACACTGATATACCCCAAACCCCTCACTGTAACACTGATATAACCCACAGCCCTCACTGTAACACTGATATACCCGACACCCCTCACTGTAACACTGATATACCTCACACCCCTCACTCTAACACTGATATACCCCACACCCCTCACTGTAACTCTGATATACGCCACACCCCTCACTGTAACACTGATATACCCCACACCCCTCATTGTAACACTCCGATATACCCACAACTCTCAGTGAAACACTGATATACCCCACACCCCTCACTGTTACGCTCCGATATACCATACACCCTCACTGTAACACTCCGATATACACCACACCCCTCACTGTAACACTGATATACCCCACACCCGTCACTAACACTCCGATATACCCCACACCCTTCACTGTAACACTGATATACCCCACACCCCTCACTGTAAAACACTTCGATATACCCCACACCCCTCACTGTAACACTGATATACCCCACACCCCGCACTGTAACACTGATACACTCCACACCCCTCACTGTAACATTGATATACCCCACACCCCTCACTGTAACACTGATATACCCCGCACCCCTCACTGTAACACTCCGATATACCCCACACCCCTCACTGTAACACTGATATACCCCACACCCTCACTGTAACACTGATATACCCCACACCCCTCACTGTAACACTCCGATATACCCCACACCCCTCACTGAAACACTGATATACCCACACCCCTGACTGTAACACTCCGATATACCCCACACCCCTCACTGTAACACTGATATACCCCACACCCCTCACTGTAACACTGATATAACCCCGCACACCCTCACTGTAATACTCCGATATACCCCACACCCATCACTGTAACACTGATATACCCCCACACCTCTCACTGTAACACACTCCGATATACCCCACACCCCTCACTGTAACACAGATATACCCCACACCCCTCACTTTAACACTGATATACCCCACACCCCTCACTGTAACACTGATATACCACACACCCCTCACTGTAACACTGATATACCCAACATCCCTCACTGAAACACTCCGATATACCCCACACCCCTCACTGTAACACTGATATACCCACACCCCTCACTGTAACACTGATATACCCCACACCCCTCACTGTAACACTGATATACCCCCACACCCCCTCACTGTAACACTGATATACCCCACACCCCTCACTACAAACACTCCGATATGCCCCAAACCCCTCACTGTAACACTCCGATATACCCACACCCCTCACTGTAACACTGTTATACCCCACACCCCTCACTGTAACACTCCGATATACCCCACACCCCTCACTGTAACACTGATATATTTCACACCCCTCACTGTAACACTGATATACCCCACACCGCTCACTGTAACACTGATATACCCCAACACCCCTCACTGTTCCACTGATATACCCCATACCCCTCACTGTAACACTCCGATATACCCCACACCCCTCACTGTAACACTGATATACCCCACACCCCTCACTGTAACACTGATATACCCCACACACCTCACTGTAATACTGATATACCCCACACCCCTCACTGTAACACTGATATACCCCATACCCCTCACTGTAACACTGATATACCCCACACCCCTCACTGTAACACCGATATACCCCAAACCCTCACTGTAACACTGATATACCCCACACCCCTAACTGTAACACTGATATACCCCACACCCTTCACTGTAGCACTGATATACCCCACACCCCTCACTGTAACACTGATATACCCCACACCCCTGACTGCAACACTGATATACCCCACACCCCTCACTGTAACACTGATATATTCCAAACCCCTCACTGTAACACTGATATAACCCACACCCCTCACTGTAACAGTGATATACCCGACACCCCTCACTGTCACACTGATATACCCCACACCCCTCACTGTCACACTCCGATGTACCCCACACCCCTCAGTGAAACACTGATATACCCCACACCCCTCACTGTCACACTCCGATATACCATACACCCTCACTGTAACACTCCGATATACCCCACACCCCTCACTGTAACACTGATATACCCCACACCCCTCACTAACACTCCGATATACCCCACACCCCTCACTGTAACACTGATATACCCCACACCCCTCACTGTAAAACACTCCGATATACCCCACACCCCTCACTGCAACACTGATATACCCCACACCCCTCACTGTAACACTGATATACTCCACACCCCTCACTGTAACACTGATATACCCCACAACCCTCACTGTAACACTGATATACCCCACACCCCTCACTGTAACACTCCGATATACCCCACACCCCTCACTCTAACACTGATACACCACACACCCCTCATTGTAACACTGATATACCCCACACACCTCACTGCAACACTGATATACCCCACACACCTCAGTGTAACACTGATATACCCCACACCCCCTCACTGCAACACTCCGATATGCCCCAAACCCCTCCTGTAACACTGATATACCCCACACCCCTCACTGTAACACTCCGATACACCCCACACCCCTCACTGTAACACTGATATATTTCACACCCCCTCACTGTAACACTGATATACCCCGCACCGCTCACTGTAACACTGATATACCCCCACACCCTCACTGTAACACTGATATACCCCAAACCCTCATTGTAACACTCCGATATATCCCACACCCCTCAACGTAACACTGATATACCCCACACCCCTCACTGTAACACTGATATACCCCACACCCCTCACTGTAACACTCCGATATACCCCACACCCCTCACTGTAACACTGATATAACCCACACCCCTCACTGTAACACTGATATACCCCACACCCCTCACTGCAACACTGATATACCCCACAACCCTCACTGTAACACTGATATACCCCACACCCCTCACTGTAACACGCCGATATACCCCACACCCCTCACTGTAACACTGATATATTTCACACCTCTCACTGTAACACTGATATACCCCACACCGCTGAGTGTAACACTGATATACCCCACACCCCTCACTGTAACACTGATATACCCCAAACCCCTCACTGTCACACTCCGATAAACCCCACACCTCTCACTGTAACACTGATATACCCCACACCCCTCACTGTAACACTGATATACCCCAGACCCCTCACTGTAACACTGATATACCCCACACCCCTCACTGTAACACTGATATACCCCATACCCCTCACTGTAACACTGATATACCCCACACCCCTCACTGTAACACCGATATACCCCACACCCCTCACTGTAACACTGATATACCCCACACCCCTCACTGTTACACTGATATACCCCAAACCCCTCACTGTAACACTGATATAACCCACACCCATCACTGTAACTCTGATATACGCCACACCCCTCACTGTAACACTGATATACCCCACACCCCCTCACTGTTACGCTCCGATATACCATACACCCTCACTGTAACACTCCGATATACCCAACACCCCTCACTGTAACACTGATATACCCCACACCCGTCACTAACACTCCGATATACCCCACACCCTTCACTGTAACACTGATATACCCCACACCACTCACTGTAAAACACTTCGATATACCCCACACCCCTCACTGTAACACTGATATACCCCACACCCCTCACTGTAACACTGATACACTCCACACCCCTCACTGTAACATTGATATACCCCACACCCCTCACTGTAACACTGATATACCCCGCACCCCTCACTGTAACACTCCGATATACCCCACACCCCCTCACTGTAACACTGATATACCCCACACCCCTCACTGTAACACTGATATACCCCACACCCCTCACTGTAACACTCCGATATACCCCACACCCCTCACTGAAACACTGAAAAACCCCACACCCCTCACTATAACACTCCGATATACCCCACACCCTCACTGTAACACTGATATACCCCACACCCCTCACTGTAACACTGATATACCCCAAACCCTCATTGCAACACTCCGATATACCCCAAACCCCTCACTGTAACACTCCGATATACCCACACCCCTCACTGTAACACTGATATATTTCACACCCCTCACTGTAACACTGATATACCCCGCACCGCTCACTGCAACACTGATATACCCCACACCCCTCACTGTAACACTGATATACCCCAAACCCTCATTTTAACACTCCGATATACCCCACACCCCTCACTGTAACACTGATATACCCCACACACCCTCACTGTAACACTGATATACCCCACACCCCTCACTGTAACACTGATATACCCCACACCCCTCACTGTAACACTCCGATATACCCCACACCCCTCACTGTAACACTGATATACACCACACCCCTCACTGTAACACTGATATACCCCACACCCCTCACTGTAACACTGATATACCACACACCCTCACTTTAACACTCCGATATACCACACACCCCTCACTGTAACACTGATATACCCCACACCCCTCACTGTAACACTGATATACCCCACACCCCTCACTGTAACACTGATATCCCCCATACCCATCACTGTAACACTGATATACCCCACACCCCTCACTGTAACACACTCATATACCCCACACCCCTCACTGTAACACTGATATACCCACACCCCTCACTGTAACTCTGATATACCCCACACCCCTCAATGTAACACTGATATACACCACACACCTCACTGTAACACTCCGATATACCCCCACACCCCTCACTGAAACACTGATATACCCCACACCCCTCACTGTAACACTCCGATATACCCCACACCCCTCACTGTAACACTGATATACCCCACACCCCTCACTGTAACACTGATATACCCCAAACCACCTCATTGTAACACTCCGATATACCCCACACCCCTCACTGTAACACTGATATACCCCACACCCCTCACTGTAACACTGATATACCCCACACCCCCTCACTGTAACACTGATATACCCCACACCCCTCACCGTAACACTGATATACCCCACACCCCTCACTGTAACACTCCGATGTACCACACACCCCTCACTGCAACACTGATATACCCCATACCCGTCACTGTAACACTGATATACCCCACACCCCTCACTGTAACACATTCATATACCCCACACCCCTCACTGTAACACTGATATACCCACACCCCTCACTGTAACTCTGATAAAACCCCACACCCCTCACTGTAACACTGATATACCCCACACACCTCACTGTAACACTCCGATATACCCCACACCCCTCACTGAGACACTGATATACCCCACACCCCTCACGGTAACACTCCGATATACCCCCACACCCCTCACTGTAACACTGACATACCCCACACCCCTCACTGTAACACTGATATACTCCACACCCCTCACTGTAACATTGATATAACCCCGCACCCCCCACTGTAACACTGATATACCCCACACCCCTCACTGTAACACTGATATGACCCACACCCCTCCCTGTAACACTGATATACCCGACACTCCTCACTGTAACACTGATATACCACACACCCCTCACTGTAACACTGATATCCCCGACGCCCCTCACTGTAACACTGATATACCCCACACCCCTCACTGTAACACTGATATACTCCACACCCCTCACTGTAACATTGATATACCCCACATCCCTCACTGTAACACTGATATACCCCACACCCCTCACTGTAACACTGATATACACCACACACCTCAGTGTAACACTGATATACCGCACACCCCTCAATGTAACACTCCGATATACCCCAAGCCCCTCACTGTAACACTCCGATATACCCACACCCCTCACTGTAACACTGATATCCCCGACGCCCCTCACTGTAACACTGATATACCCCACACCCCTCACTGTAACACAGATATACCCCACACCCCTCACTTTCAAACTCCGATATACCCCACACCCTCAATGTAACCCTCCGATATACCCCACACCCCTCACTACAACACTGATATACTCCACACCCCTCACTGTAACACTGATATACCCCACACCCCTCACTGTAACACTCCGATATACCCCACACCCCTCACTCTAACACTGATATACCCCACACCCTCACTGTAACACTGATATACTCCACACCCCTCACTGTAACACTGATATACCCCACACCCCTCACTGAAACACTGATATACCCCACACCCCTCACTGTAAAACTCCGATATACCCCACACCCCTCACTGTAACACTGATATACTCCACACCCCTCACTGTAACATTGATATACCCCACATCCCTCACTGTAACACTGATATACCCCACACCCCTCACTGTAACACTGATATACACCACACACCTCAGTGTAACACTGATATACCGCACACCCCTCAATGTAACACTCCGATATACCCCAAGCCCCTCACTGTAACACTCCGATATACCCACACCCCTCACTGTAACACTGATATACCCCAACACCCCTCACTGTAACACTCCGATATACCCCACACCCCTCACTGTAACACTGATATATTTCACACCCTCACTGTAACACTGATATACCCCACACCCCTCACTGTAACACACTCATATACCCCACACCCCTCACTGTAACACTGATATACCCACACCCCTCACTGTAACTCTGATATACCCCACACCCCTCACTGTAACACTGATATACACCACACACCTCACTGTAACACTCCGATATACCCCACACCCCTCACTGAAACACTGATATACCCACACCCCTCACTGTAACACTCCGATATACCCCACACCCCTCACTGTAACACTGATATACCCCACACCCCTCACTGTAACACTGATATACCCCAAACCCTCATTGTAACACTCCGATATACCCCACACCCCTCACTGTAACACTGATATACCCCACACCCCTCACTGTAACACTGATATACCCCACACCCCTCACTGTAACACTGATATACCCCACACCCCTCACTGTAACACTGATATACCCCACACCCCTCACTGTAACACTCCGATGTACCACACACCCCTCACTGTAACACTGATATACCCCACACCCCTCACTGTAACACTGATATACCCCACACCCCTCACTGCAACACTGATATACCCCATACCCGTCACTGTAACACTTGATATACCCCACACCCCTCACTGTAACACACTCATATACCCCACACCCCTCACTGTAACACTGATATACCCACACCCCTCACTGTAACTCTGATAAAACCCCACACCCCTCACTGTAACACTGATATACCCCACACACCTCACTGTAACACTCCGATATACCCCACACCCCTCACTGAGACACTGATATACCCCACACCCCTCACGGTAACACTCCGATATACCCCACACCCCTCACTGTAACACTGATATACCCCACACCCCTCACTGTAACACTGATATACTCCACACCCCTCACTGTAACATTGATATACCCCGCACCCCCCACTGTAACACTGATATACCCCACACCCCTCACTGTAACACTGATATGACCCACACCCTCACTGTAACACTGATATACCCGACACTCCTCACTGTAACACTGATATACCACACACCCCTCACTGTAACACTGATATCCCCGACGCCCCTCACTGTAACACTGATATACACCACACCCCTCACTGTAACACTGATATACCCCACACCCCTCAATGTAACACTCCGATATACCCCAAGCCCCTCACTGTAACACTCCGATATACCACACAACCCCTCACTGTAACACTGATATACCCCACACCCCTCACTGTAACACTCCGATGTACCCCACACCCCTCACTGTAACACTGATATATTTCAGACCCCTCACTGTAACACTGATATACCCGACACCGCTCACTGTAACACTGATACATCCCACACCCCTCACTGTAACACTGATATACCCCAAACCCTCACTCTAACACTCCGATATACCCCACCCCTCACTGTAACACTGATATACCCCACACCCCTCACTGTAACACTGATATACCCCACACCCCTCACTGTAACACTGATATAACCCACACCCCTCACTGTAACACTCCGATATACCCCACACCCCTCAATGTAACACTGATATACCCCACACCCCTCACTGTAACACTGATATACCCCACACCCCTCACTGTAACACTGAAATACCCCACACCCCTCACTGTAACACTGATATACCCCTCACCCCTCACTGTAACACTCCGATATAGCCCACACCCCTCACTGTAAAACTGATATATCCCCACACCCCTCACTGTAACACTGATATACCCCACACCCCCTGACTGTAACACTGATATACCCCAAACCCCTCACTGTAACACTGATATACCCCACACCACTCACTGTAGCACACTCATATACCCCACACCCCTCACTGTAACACTGATATACCCACACCCCTCACTGTAACACTGATATACCCCACACCCCTCACTGTAACACTGATATACCCCACACCCGCTCACTCTAACACTGATATAGCCGACACCCCTCACTGTAACACTGTGATATACCCCACACCCCTCATTCTAACACTGATATTCCCCACGCCCCTCACTATAACACCGATATACCCCACACCCCTCACTGTAACACTGATATACGCCACACCCCTCACTGTCACACTCCGATATACCCCACACCCTCACTGTAACACTCCGATATACCCCAAACCCCTCACTGTAGCACTCTGATATACCCACACCCCTCACTGTAACACTGATATACCCGACGCCCCTCACTGTAACACTGATATACCCCACACCCCTCAATGTAACACTGATATACCCCACACCCCTCACTTTCAAACTCCGATATTCCCCACACACCCTCACTATAACACTCCGATATACCCCACACCCCTCACTATAACACTGATATACCCCACACCCCTCACTGTAACACTGATATACCCCACACCCCTCATTGTAACACTCCGATATACCCCACACCCCTCACTCTAACACTGATATACCCCACACCCTCACTGTAACACTGATATACTCCACACCCCTCACTGTAACACTGATATACCCCACACCCCTCACTGAAACACTGATATACCCCACACCCCTCACTGTAACACTCCGATATACCCCACACCCCTCACTGTAACACTGATATACGCCACACCCCTCACTGTAACACTGATATACCCCACACCCCTCACTGTAACACTGATATACCCCACACCCCTCACGGTAACACTCCGATATACCCCATACCCCTCACTGTAACATTGATATACCCCACATCCCTCACTGTAACACTGATATACCCCACACCCCTCACTGTAACACTGATATACCCCACACCCCTCACTGTAACACTGATATACCCCACACCCCTCACTGTAACACTGATATACCCCACACCCCTCACTGTAACACTCCGATATACCCCACACCCCTCACTGTAAAACTGATTTATCCCACACCCCTCACTGTAACACTGATATACCCCACACCCCTCACTGTAACACTGGTATAACCCATACCCCTCACTGTAACACTGATATACCCCACACCACTCACTGTAGCACACTCATATACCCCACACCCCTCACTGTAACACTGATATACCCACACCCCTCACTGTAACACTGATATACCCCACACCCCTCACTGTAACACTGATATACCCCACACCCCTCACTGTAACACTGATATAGCCGACACCCCTCACTGTAACACCGATATACCCCACACCCCTCACTGTAACACTGATATACCCCACACACCTCACTGTCACACTCCGATATACCCCACACCCTCAATGCAACACTCCGATATACCCCACACCCCTCACTGTAACACTGATATACCCCCACACCCCTCACTGTAACACTGATATAGCCGACACCCCTCACTGTAACACTGTGATATACCCCACAACCCTCATTCTGACACTGATATTCCCCACGCCCCTCACTGTAACACCGATATACCCCACACCCCTCACTGTAACACTGATATTCCCCACACCCCTCACTGTAACACTGATATACCCCACACCCCTCACTGTAACACTGATATACCCCACACACCTCAGTGTAACACTGATATACCCCACACCCCTCAATGTAACACTCCGATATACCCCAAGCCCCTCACTGTAACACTCCGATATACCCACACCCCTCACTGTAACACTGATATACCCCACACCCCTCACTGTAACACTCCGATATACCCCACACCCCTCACTGTAACACTGATATATTTCACACCCCTCACTTTAACACTGATATACCCGACACCGCTCACTGTAACACTGATATACGCCCACACCCCTCACTGTAACACTGATATACCCCTCACCCCTCACTGTAACACTGATATACCCCAAACCCCTCACTGTAACACTGATATACCCCACACCACTCACTGTAGCACACTCATATACCCCACACCCCTCACTGTAACACTGATATACCCACACCCCTCACTGTAACACTGATATACCCCACACCCCTCACTGTAACACTGATATACCCCACACCCCTCACTGTAACACTGATATAGCCGACACCCCTCACTGTAACACTGTGATATACCCCACACCCCTCATTCTAACACTGATATTCCCCACGCCCCTCACTGTAACACCGATATACCCCACACCCCTCACTGTAACACTGATATACGCCACACCCCTCACTGTCACACTCCGATATACCCCACACCCTCACTGTAACACTCCGATATACCCCACACCCCTCACTGTAACACTGATATACCCCACACCCCTCACTGTTACACTGATATACTCCACACCCCTCACTGTAACACTGATATACCCCACACCCCTCACTGTAATACTCCGATATACCCCACACCCCTCACTGTAACACTCCGATATACCCCAAACCCCTCACTGCAGCACTCTGATATACCCACACCCCCTCACTGTAACACTGATATACCCGACGCCCCTCACTGTAAACTGATATACCCCACACCCCTCAAAGTAACACTGATATACCACACACCCCTCACTGTAACACTGATATACCCCACACCTCTCACTTTCAAACTCCGATATACCCCACACCCTCAATGCAACACTCCGATATACCCCACAACCCCTCACTATAACACAGATATACCCCACACCCCTCACTGTAACACTGATATACCCCACACCCCTCACTGTAACACTCCGATATACCCCACACCCCTCACTCTAACACTGATATACCCCACACCCTCACTGTAACACTGATATACTCCACACCCCTCACTGTAACACTGATATACCCCACACCCCTCACTGAAACACTGATATACCCCACACCCCTCAATGTAACACTCCGATATACCCCACACCCCTCACTGTAACACTGATATACTCCACACCCCTCACTGTAACACTGATTAACCCCACACCCCTCACTGTAACACTGATATACACCACACCCCTCACGGTAACACTCCGATATACCCCACACCCCTCACTGTAACATTGATATACCCCACATCCCTCACTGTAACACTGATATACCCCACACCCCTCACTGTAACACTGATATACACCACACACCTCAGTGTAACACTGATATACCGCACACCCCTCAATGTAACACTCCGATATACCCCAAGCCCCTCACTGTAACACTCCGAAATACCCACACCCCTCACTGTAACACTGATATACCCCACACCCCTCACTGTAACACTCCGATATACCCCACACCCCTCACTGTAACACTGATATATTTCACACCCCTCACTGTAACACTGATATACCCGACACCGCTCACTGTAACACTGATACATCCCACACCCCTCACTGTAACACAGATATACCCCAAACCCTCACTCTAACACTCCGATATACCCCACCCCTCACTGTAACACTGATATACCCCACACCCCTCACTGTAACACTGATATACCCCACACCCCTCAATGTAACACTGATATAACCCACACCCCTCACTGTAACACTCCGATATACCCCACACCCCTCAAAGTAACACTGATACACCCCACACCCCTCACTGTAACACTGATATACCCCACACCCCTCACTGTAACACTGATATACCCCACACCCCTCACTGTAACACTGATATACCCCACACCCCACTGTAACACTCCGATATACCCCACACCCCTCACTGTAAAACTGATTTATCCCACACCCCTCACTGTAACACTGATATACCCCACACCCCTCACTGTAACACTGGTATAACCCATACCCCTCACTGTAACACTGATATACCCCACACCACTCACTGTAGCACACTCATATACCCCACACCCCTCACTGTAACACTGATATACCCACACCCCTCACTGTAACACTGATATACCCCACACCCCTCACTGTAACACTGATATACCCCACACCCCTCACTGTAACACTGATATAGCCGACACCCCTCACTGTAACACTGATATACCCCACACCCCTCATTCTAACACTGATATACCCCACGCCCCTCACTGTAACACCGATATACCCCACACCCCTCACTGTAACACTGATATACCCCACACACCTCACTGTCACACTCCGATATACCCCACACCCTCACTGTAACACTCCGATATACCCCACACCCCTCACTGTAACACTGATATGCCCCACACCCCTCACTGTAACACTGATATAGCCGACACCCCTCACTGTAACACTGTGATATACCCCACACCCCTCATTCTAACACTGATATTCCCCACGCCCCTCACTGTAACATCGATATACCCCACACCCCTCACTGTAACACTGATATACGCCACACCCCTCACTGTCACACTCCGATATACCCCACACCCTCACTGTAAAACTCCGATATACCCCACACCCCTCACTGTAACAATGATATACCCCACACCCCTCACTGTTACACTGATATACCCCACACCCCTCACTGTAACACTGATATACCCCACACCCCTCACTGTAATACTCCGATATACCCCACACCCCTCACTGTAACACTCCGATATACCCCAAACCCCTCACTGTAGCACTCTGATACACCCACACCCCTCACTGTAACACTGATATACCCGACGCCCCTCACTGTAACACTGATATACCTCACACCCCTCAATGTAACACTGATATACCACACACCCCTCACTGTAACACTGATATACCCCAAACCCCTCACTGTAGCACTCTGATATACCCACACCCCTCACTGTAACACTGATATACCCCACACCCCTCACTGTAACACTGATATACCCCACACCCCTCACTTTCAAACTCCGATATACCCCACACCCTCACTGTAACACTCCGATATACCCCACACCCCTCACTATAACACTGATATACCCCACACCCTCACTGTAACACTGATATACTCCACACCCCTCGCTGTAACACTGATATACCCCACACCCCTCACTGAAACACTGATATACCCCACACCCCTCACTGTAACACTCCGATATACCCCACACCTCTCACTGTAACACTGATATACTCCACACCCCTCACTGTAACATTGATATACCCCACATCCCTCACTGTAACACTGATATACCCCACACCCCTCACTGTAACACTGATATGCACCACACACCTCAGTGTAACACTGATATACCGCACACCCCTCAATGTAACACTCCGATATACCCCAAGCCCCTCACTGTAACACTCCGATATACCCACACCCCTCACTGTAACACTGATATACCCCACACCCCTCACTGTAACACTCCGATATACCCCACACCCCTCACTGTAACACTGATATATTTCACACCGCTCACTGTAACACTGATACATCCCACACTCCTCACTGAAACACTGATATACCCCAAACCCTCACTCTAACACTCCGATATACCCCACCCCTCACTGTAACACTGATATACCCCACACCCCTCACTGTAACACTGATATACCCCACACCCCTCACTGTAACACTGAGAAAACCCACACCCCTCACTGTCACACTCCGATATACCCCACACCCCTCAATGTAACACTGATATACCCCACACCCCTCACTGTAACACTGATATACCCCACACCCCTCACTGTAACACTGATATACCCCACACCCCTCACTGTAATACTGATATACCCCACTCCCCTCACTTTAACACTCTGATATACCACAAACCCCTCACTGTAGCACTGTGATATACCCACACCCCTCACTGTAAATCTGATATACCCCACACCCCTCACTGTAACACTCCGATATACCCCACACCCCTCAAAGTAACATTGATACTCCCCACACCCCTCACTGTAACACTGATATACCCCACACCCCTCACTGTAACACTGATATACCCCACACCCCACTGTAACACTCCGATATACCCCACACCCATCACTGTAAAACTGATTTATCCCACACCCCTCACTATAACACTGATATACCCCACACCCCTCACTGTAACACTGGTATAACCCATACCCCTCACTGTAACACTGATATACCCCACACCACTCACTGTAGCACACTCATATACCCCACACCCCTCACTGTAACACTGATATACCCACACCCCTCACTGTAACACTGATATACCCCACACCCCTCACTGTAACACTGATATACCCCACACCCCTCACTGTAACACTGATATAGCCGACACCCCTCACTGTAACACTGATATACCCCACACCCCTCATTCTAACACTGATATACCCCACGCCCCTCACTGTAACACCGATATACCCCACACCCCTCACTGTAACACTGATATACTCCACACCCCTCACTGTAACACTGATATAGCCGACACCCCTCACTGTAACACTGATATACCCCACACCCCTCATTCTAACACTGATATACCCCACGCCCCATCACTGTAACACCGATATACCCCACACCCCTCACTGTAACACTGATATACCCCACACACCTCACTGTCACACTCCGATATACCCCACACCCTCACTGTCACACTCCGATATACCCCACACCCCTCACTGTAACACTGATATGCCCCACACCCCTCACTGTAACACTGATATAGCCGACACCCCTCACTGTAACACTGTGATATACCCCACACCCCTCATTCTAACACTGATATTCCCCACGCCCCTCACTGTAACACCGATATACCCCACACCCCTCACTGTAACACTGATATACGCCACACCCCTCACTGTCACACTCCGATATACCCCACACCCTCACTGTAAAACTCCGATATACCCCACACCCCTCACTGTAACACTGATATACCCCACACCCCTCACTGTTACACTGATATACCCCACACCCCTCACTGTAACACTGATATACCCCACACCCCTCACTGTAATACTCCGATATAACCCACACCCCTCACTGTAACACTCCGATATACCCCAAACCCCTCACTGTAGCACTCTGATACACCCACACCCCTCACTGTAACACTGATATACCCGACGCCCCTCACTGTAACACTGATATACCCCACACCCCTCAATGTAACACTGATATACCACACACCCCTCACTGTAACACTGATATACCCCAAACCCCTCACTGTAGCACTCTGATATACCCACACCCCTCACTGTAACACTGATATACCCCACACCCCTCACTGTAACACTGATATACCCCACACCCCTCACTTTCAAACTCCGATATACCCCACACCCTCACTGTAACACTCCGATATACCCCACACCCCTCACTATAACACTGATATACCCCACACCCTCACTGTAACACTGATATACTCCACACCCCTCGCTGTAACACTGATATACCCCACACCCCTCACTGAAACACTGAGATACCCCACACCCCTCACTGTAACACTCCGATATACCCCACACCTCTCACTGTAACACTGATATACTCCACACCCCTCACTGTAACATTGATATACCCCACATCCCTCACTGTAACACTGATATACCCCACACCCCTCACTGTAACACTGATATGCACCACACACCTCAGTGTAACACTGATATACCGCACACCCCTCAATGTAACACTCCGATATACCCCAAGCCCCTCACTGTAACACTCCGATATACCCACACCCCTCACTGTAACACTGATATACCCCACACCCCTCACTGTAACACTCCGATATACCCCACACCCCTCACTGTAACACTGATATATTTCACACCGCTCACTGTAACACTGATACATCCCACACTCCTCACTGAAACACTGAGAAAACCCACACCCCTCACTGTCACACTCCGATATACCCCACACCCCTCAATGTAACACTGATATACCCCACACCCCTCACTGTAACACTGATATACCCCACACCCCTCACTGTAACACTGATATACCCCACACCCCTCACTGTAA
Organism: Somniosus microcephalus; assembly: GCF_052327205.1. Classification (NCBI taxonomy): domain Eukaryota; kingdom Metazoa; phylum Chordata; class Chondrichthyes; order Squaliformes; family Somniosidae; genus Somniosus; species Somniosus microcephalus. The sequence continues at coordinate 231,250,836 of NC_140998.1, forward strand.
TACTGATATACCCCACTCCCCTCACTTTAACACTCCGATATACCCCACACCCCTCAAAGTAACACTGATACACCCCACACCCCTCACTGTAACACTGATATACCCCACACCCCTCACTGTAACACTGATATACCACAAACCCCTCACTGTAGCACTGTGATATACCCACACCCCTCACTGTAAATCTGATATACCCCACACCCCTCACTGTAACACTCCGATATACCCCACACCCCTCAAAGTAACACTGATACACCCCACACCCCTCACTGTAACACTGATATACCCCACACCCCTCACTGTAACACTGATATACCCCACACCCCTCACTGTAACACTGATATACCCCACACCCCACTGTAACACTCCGATATACCCCACACCCCTCACTGTAAAACTGATTTATCCCACACCCCTCACTGTAACACTGATATACCCCACACCCCTCACTGTAACACTGGTATAACCCATACCCCTCACTGTAACACTGATATACCCCACACCACTCACTGTAGCACACTCATATACCCCACACCCCTCACTGTAACACTGATATACCCACACCCCTCACTGTAACACTGATATACCCCACACCCCTCACTGTAACACTGATATACCCCACACCCCTCACTGTAAAACTGATATAGCCGACACCCCTCACTGTAACACTGATATACCCCACACCCCTCATTCTAACACTGATATACCCCACGCCCCTCACTGTAACACCGATATACCCCACACCCCTCACTGTAACACTGATATACAACACACACCTCACTGTCACACTCCGATATACCCCACACCCTCACTGTAACACTCCGATATACCCCACACCCCTCACTGTAACACTGATATGCCCCACACCCCTCACTGTAATACTGATATAGCCGACACCCCTCACTGTAACACTGTGATATACCCCACACCCCTCATTCTAACACTGATATTCCCCACGCCCCTCACTGTAACACCGATATACCCCACACCCCTCACTGTAACACTGATATACGCCACACCCCTCACTGTCACACTCCGATATACCCCACACCCTCACTGTAACACTCCGATATACCCCACACCCCTCACTGTAACACTGATATACCCCACACCCCTCACTGTTACACTGATATACCCCACACCCCTCACTGTAACACTGATATACCCAACACCCCTCACTGTAATACTCCGATATACCCCACACCCCTCACTGTAACACTCCGATATACCCCAAACCCCTCACTGTAGCACTCTGATATACCCACACCCCTCACTGTAACACTGATATACCCAACGCCCCTCACTGTAACACTGATATACCCCACACCCCTCAATGTAACACTGATATACCACACACCCCTCACTGTAACACTGATATACCCCAAACCCCTCACTGTAGCACTCTGATATACCCACACCCCTCACTGTAACACTGATATACCCCACACCCCTCACTGTAACACTGATATACCCCACACCCCTCACTTTCAAACTCCGATATACCCCACACCCTCACTGTAACACTCCGATATACCCCACACCCCTCACTATAACACTGATATACCCCACACCCTCACTGTAACACTGATATACTCCACACCCCTCGCTGTAACACTGATATACCCCACACCCCTCACTGAAACACTGATATACCCCACACCCCTCACTGTAACACTCCGATATACCCCACACCCCTCATTCTAACACTGATATTCCCCACGCCCCTCACTGTAACATCGATATACCCCACACCCCTCACTGTAACACTGATATACGCCACACCCCTCACTGTCACACTCCGATATACCCCACACCCTCACTGTAAAACTCCGATATACCCCACACCCCTCACTGTAACAATGATATACCCCACACCCCTCACTGTTACACTGATATACCCCACACCCCTCACTGTAACACTGATATACCCCACACCCCTCACTGTAATACTCCGATATACCCCACACCCCTCACTGTAACACTCCGATATACCACAAACCCCTCACTGTAGCACTCTGATACACCCACACCCCTCACTGTAACACTGATATACCCGACGCCCCTCACTGTAACACTGATATACCCCACACCCCTCAATGTAACACTGATATACCACACACCCCTCACTGTAACACTGATATACCCCAAACCCCTCACTGTAGCACTCTGATATACCCACACCCCTCACTGTAACACTGATATACCCCACACCCCTCACTGTAACACTGATATACCCCACACCCCTCACTTTCAAACTCCGATATACCCCACACCCTCACTGTAACACTCCGATATACCCCACACCCCTCACTATAACACTGATATACCCCACACCCTCACTGTAACACTGATATACTCCACACCCCTCGCTGTAACACTGATATACCCCACACCCCTCACTGAAACACTGATATACCCCACACCCCTCACTGTAACACTCCGATATACCCCACACCTCTCACTGTAACACTGATATACTCCACACCCCTCACTGTAACATTGATATACCCCACATCCCTCACTGTAACACTGATATACCCCACACCCCTCACTGTAACACTGATATGCACCACACACCTCAGTGTAACACTGATATACCGCACACCCCTCAATGTAACACTCCGATATACCCCAAGCCCCTCACTGTAACACTCCGATATACCCACACCCCTCACTGTAACACTGATATACCCCACACCCCTCACTGTAACACTCCGATATACCCCACACCCCTCACTGTAACACTGATATATTTCACACCGCTCACTGTAACACTGATACATCCCACACTCCTCACTGAAACACTGATATACCCCAAACCCTCACTCTAACACTCCGATATACCCCACCCCTCACTGTAACACTGATATACCCCACACCCCTCACTGTAACACTGATATACCCCACACCCCTCACTGTAACACTGAGAAAACCCACACCCCTCACTGTCACACTCCGATATACCCCACACCCCTCAATGTAACACTGATATACCCCACACCCCTCACTGTAACACTGATATACCCCACACCCCTCACTGTAACACTGATATACCCCACACCCCTCACTGTAATACTGATATACCCCACTCCCCTCACTTTAACACTCTGATATACCACAAACCCCTCACTGTAGCACTGTGATATACCCACACCCCTCACTGTAAATCTGATATACCCCACACCCCTCACTGTAACACTCCGATATACCCCACACCCCTCAAAGTAACATTGATACACCCCACACCCCTCACTGTAATCTCTCTCT
>NC_140998.1:231254602-231296380 GCF_052327205.1 Somniosus microcephalus
CTCACCACTCCCAATCTTTCTCCCCTCACACTCCCAATCTCTCTCTTCTCTCACACTCCCAGCCTCTCTCTCTCACACTCCCTCTCTCTCTCTCTCTCACACTCCCAATCTCTCTCTCTCACACTCCCAGGTCTCTCTCTGTCACACTCACAATCTCTCTCTCTCACACTCCCCAGTCTCTCTCTCTCTCACACTCCCAACTCTCTCTCTCACACTCCCAATCTCTCTCTTATCACTCCAAATCTCTCTCTCTCATCTCACACCTCCCAATCTCTCTCTCTCATCTCCCAATCTCTCTCTCTCTCACACTCCCAATCTCTCTCTCTCACACTCCCAATCTCTCTCTCTCTCACACTCCCAATCTCTCTCTCTCACACTCCCAATCTCTCTCTCTCTCTCACACTCCCAATCTCATTCTCACACTCCCAATCTCTCTCTCACACTCCCAATCTCTCTCTCTCTCACACTCCCAATCTCTCTCTCTCACATTCCCAATCTCTCTCTCTCACACTCCCAATCTCTCCCACTCTCACACTCCCAATCTCTCTCTCTCTCACAATACCAGTCTCTCTCTCTCACACTCCCAATCTCTCTCTCTCACACTCCCAATCTCTCTCTCTCGCACACTCCCAATCTCTCTCTCTCACTCCCAGTCTCTCTCTCTCTCACACTCCCAGTCTCTCTCACACTCCCAATCTCTCTCTCACACTCCCAATCTCTCTCTCACACTCCCAATCTCTCTCTCTCACACTCCCAATCTCTCTCTCTCACACTCCCAATCTCTCTCTCTCTCACTCCCAATCTCTCTCTCTCACACTCCCAATCCAATTCCAATTCCAATTCCAATTAAAATGCTTTATTGGCATGAAAGTTTACAGAGAACCATATTGCCAAAGCTTACATAGCAAAAAGGTACAGTTTTCCAACATTCTGTAGGTGTCAATCGATTTGACATTTGTTGGGTACATACAATATTACTTTTAAACAGTATTAATTTTAAACAGTCTTTGTACTTCATTTGGTACGTTTCAATATTAATTTTAAACAGTCTTAATTTTAAACAGTCCTCAGGTTGTGACATGTTGTTACATATTTGGCCCCAAGGTATGGTCTGTCTCCTTCTCCTAGGACTAATCTCAATTTTGACAGATCATCCAATTCCTTGAAATCTGGGGTTGTTTGGCTTAGCTTGTTGAATAATATGTTTCTTGATGTGTTGAATTTTCGCATTTTAGGAGGAAATGCATTTCTGTTTCAACCTCGCCAGCCAGACATTGATCGCATATTCTATTCTCTCTAGGCTGCCAGGATTTCTTGTATCTGCCTTTTTCAATTTCCAGTTGGTGGTCGCTTAGTCTGTACCTGGTGAGGGTCTGTCTCTGTTTTGTGTCTCTGATGGTCGTGAGGTAGTCTGCCAGTTTATATTCTCTTTTTAGGGCCCGGTAACATTCTAATCTGCTTTGGCTTTCGGTTATTTTGTTCCAATGTTCAGGTAGGTTTCTTTGCATTTTTTAATGATTTGGTTCACTCGGATTGGTGTTTGGGCGGCTGTGTTGGTCTGGGGCTGGTCAGGGTCCGGCTGAGTACTTAGTTTCCGTAAGCAGCTTGACTCAGGGGATCTCTCGCTCTCACACACCCAATCTCTCTCTCTCACACACCCAATCTCTCTCTCTCTCACTCCCATCTCTCTCTCTCTCTCACCCTCCCATCTCTCACTCCCAATCTCCTCTCTCACACTCCCAATCTCTCTCTCTCACACTCCAATCTCTCTCCCTCACACTCCAATCTCTCTCCCTCACACTCCCAATCTCTCTCTCTCTCACACTCCCAATCTCTCTCTCTCACCCTCCCAGCCTCTCTCTCTCACACTCCCAGTCTCTCTCTCTCTCACACTCCCAATCTCTCCCTCTCTCACACTCCCAATCTCTCTCTCTCTCACTCCCAGCCTCTCTCTCACACACTCCCAATCTCTCACTCTCTTTCACACTCCCAATCTCTCTCTCACACTCCCAGTCCCTCTCTCTCTCACACTCCCACTCTCTCTCTCTCTCACACTCACAATCTCTCTCTCTCACACTCCCAATCTCTCTCTCTCACACTCCCAATCTCTCTCTCTCTCTCACACTCCCAATCTCTCTCCCTCACACTCCCAATCTCTCTCTCTCACACTCCCAATCTCTCCCTCTCTCACACTCCCAATCTCTCTCTCTCTTACACTCCCAGTCTCTCTCTCACACTCCCAATCTCTCTCTCTCTCACACTCCCAATCTCTCTCTCTCACACTCCCAATCTCTCTCCCTCTCTCACACTCCCAATCTCTCTCTCTCTCTCACACTCCCAGTCTCTCTCTCTCTGTCTCTCTGTCTCTCACCCTCCCAGTCTCTCACTCACTCCCAATCTCTCTCTCTCACACTCCCAGTCTCTCTCTCTCACACTCCCAATCTCTCTCCCTCACACTCCCAATCTCTCTCTCCCTCACACTCCCAGCCTCTCTCTCTCTCTCACACTCCCAGTCTCTCTCTCTCTCATACTCCCAATCTCTCTCTGTCACACTCCCAATCTCTCTCTCTCACACTCCAAATCTCTCTCTCTCTCTCACACTCCCAATCTCTCTCTCTCACTCCCAATCTCTCTCTCTCTCACACTCCCAATCTCTCTCTCTCACACTCCCAATCTCTCTCTCTCTCACACTCCCAATCTCTCTCTCTCTCACTCCCAGTCTCTCTCTCTCTCACTCCCAATCTCTCTCTCACACACTCCCAGTCTCTCTCTCTCACACTCCCAATCTCTCTCTCTCACACTCCCAATCTCTCTCTCTCACACTCCAAATCTCTCTCTCTCTCTCACCTCCCAATCTCTCTCTCACACTCCCAATCTCTCTCTCACACTCCCAATCTCTCTCTCTCTCACACTCCCAATCTCTCTCTCACACTCCCAATCTCTCTCTCACACTCCCAATCTCTCTCTCTCTCACACTCCCAATCTCTCTCTCTCACATTCCCAATCTCTCTCTCTCACACTCCCAATCTCTCCCTCTCTCACACTCCCAATCTCTCTCTCTCTCACACTCCCAGTCTCTCTCTCTCTCACACTCCCAATCTCTCTTTCTCACACTCCCAATCTCTCTCTCTCTCACACTCCCAATCTCTCTCTCTCTCACACTCCCAATCTCTCTCTCTCACTCCCAGTCTCTCTCTCTCACACTCCCAATCTCTCTCTCATACTCCCAATCTCTCTCTCTCACACTCCCAATCTCTCTCTCACACTCCCAATCTCTCTCTCATACTCCCAATCTCTCTCTCTCACACTCCCAATCTCTCTCTCTCTCACACTCCCAATCTCTCTCTCTCACACTCCCAATCTCTCTCTCTCACACTCCCAATCTCTCTCTCTCACACACCCAATCTCTCTCTCTCTCACTCCCAGTCTCTCTCTCACCCTCCCAGTCTCTCTCTCACTCCCAATCTCTCTCTCTCACACTCCCAATCTCTCTCTCTCACACTCCCAGTCTCTCTCTCTCTCACACTCCCAATCTCTCCCTCTCTCACACTCCCAATCTCTCTCTCTCTCACTCCCAGCCTCTCTCTCACACACTCCCAATCTCGCTCTCTCTCTCACACTCCCAATCTCTCTCTCTCACACTCCCAATCTCTCTCTCTCTCACACTCCCAATCTCTCTCCCTCACACTCCCAATCTCTCTCTCTCTCACACGCCCAATCTCTCTCTCTCTCACACTCCCAATCTCTCTCTCTCACACTCCCAATCTCTCTCTCTCTCACTCCCAATCTCTCTCTCACACACTCCCAGTTTCTCTCTCTCACACTCCCAATCTCTCTCTCTCTCACACTCCCAATCTCTCTCTCTCACACTCCCAATCTCTCTCTCTCACACTCCCTATCTCTCTCTCTCGCACTCCCAATCTCTCCCTCTCTCACATTCCCAATCACTCTCTCTCTCACACTCCCAGTCTCTCTCTCTCTCACACTCCCAATCTCTCAGTTCAGTTCAGTTCAAATGCTTTATTGGCATGAAAGTTTACAGAGAACCATTTTGCCAAAGCTTACATTGCAAAAAGGTACAGTTTTCCAACATTCTGTAGGTGTCAATCGATTTGACATTTGTTGGGTATATACAATATTACTTTTAAACAATATTAATTTTAAACAGTCTTTCTACTTCATTTGGTACGTTCAATATTAATTTTAAACAGTCTTACTTTTAAACAGTCCTCAGGTTGTGACATGTTGTTACATATTTAGCCCCAAGGTATGGTCTGTCTCCTTCTCCTAGGACTAATCTCAATTTTGACAGATCATCCAATTCCTTGAAATCTGGGGTTGTTTGGCTTAGCTTGTTGAATAATATGTTTCTTGATGTGTTGAATTTTTCGCATTTTAGGAGGAAATGCATTTCTGTTTCAACCTCGCCAGCCAGACATTGATCGCATATTCTATTCTCTCTAGGCTGCCAGGATTTCTTGTATCTGCCTTTTTCAATTTCCAGTTGGTGGTCGCTTAGTCTGTACCTGGTGAGGGTCTGTCTCTGTTTTGTGTCTCTGATGGTCGTGAGGTAGTCTGCCAGTTTATATTCTCTTTTTAGGGCCCGGTAACATTCTAATCTGCTTTGGCTTTCGGTTATTTTGTTCCAATGTTCCAGGTAGGTTTCTTTGCATTTTTTAATGATTTGGTTCACTCGGATTGGTGTTTGGACGGCTGTGTTGGTCTGGGGCTGGTCAGGGTCCGGCTGAGTACTTAGTTTCAGTAGCAGCTGACTCAGGGGACTCTTTTCTGGGTTTAGCTCTTGGGTCTGAAAGGCTTTGAAATGAAGGGTGTCTGGGGAGCTAGATTTGAGGTGATTTAGGAAGTTTAGTGCTCGTTTTTGGATGTTTATTATCAGTGGGTATCTGCCTAGTTCGGCTCTGCATGCATTTGTTGGCGTTTTTCTTTGGGTGCGAAGGATGCTTCGGCAGAATTCTGCATGTAGGGCTTCTATTGTGTGTTTTTCCCATTTAGTGTAGCTTTGGTGATTTAGCGGGCCCCATACTTCACTACCGTACAGTGCAATGGGCAGGATTATGCTGTCAAAAATTTTGAGCCAGATTTTGATTGGGATTTGGATGTTGTAGAATTTTCTTTTTATTGCATATAGGGCTCTTCGGGCTTTTTCTTTTAGTGCATTCACTGCTATGCTGAAGCTCCCTGATGCTGTAATAGTTAGACCAAGGTAGGTGTAGCTCATAGTGTGTCCTATAGTGGTATCACTGAGGGTAAACTGGTATTTGTTTTCCTGACATCTGGGTCTTTTCTGAAAAATCATGATGTTGGTTTTCTTTAGATTTACTGTTAGAGCCCAATTTTGGCAGTATTTGTCGAGTAGGTCTAGTTGTTGCTGTAATCCCTGTTCTGTGGGAGACAGCAGAACCAGGTCGTCCGCATAGAACAGGGACTTCACTTCTCCATCCAGGAGACGGAGACCTGGTGACTCGCTTTGCTCCAGCATGTCTGCTAATTCATTTATGTATATGTTGAACAGGGTCGGGCTCAAATTGCAGCCCTGCCGGACGCCTCTTCTCTGGGTGAAGAAATCGGTGCGTTTGTCTCCAATTTTGACCCCGCATTTGTTTTTCAGATACATTGATTTAATAAGGTCATAGACTTTGCCCCCTACTCCACACTGAAGAAGTTTATAATAGAGCCCTTCGTGCCATATAGAGTCAAAGGCTTTCTTGAAGTCGATGAAACAGGCGAATATTTTCCCATTTTTTGTTTGGTGTTTATGTTTTTCAATGAGGGTGTGAAGGGTATAGATATGGTCGGCGGTGCGGTGTTTTGGAAGAAAGCCTATTTGGTTTTTTCTGAGGATATTATGTTTGTTAAGAAAATCAAGTAATCTACTATTTAGAATACTGCAGAATAACTTCCCTAGACAACTGTTGACACAGATGCCGCGGTAGTTATTTGGGTCTGATTTGTTTCCACTTTTATATATGGGGGAGATTAGTCCTTGGCACCAGATATCGGGAAAACAGCCTGAGCGTAATATGATGTTGAATAGTTTGAGTATCGCACCCTGCATCTCCATATTGCTGAACTTTAGCATTTCATTTTTGATGTTGTCTGGGCCACAGGCTTTCTTTAGGTGGAGAGATTTTGTTTTTGTGGCCAGTTCTTTCCAAGTGATTGGGGAGTCTAGAGGGTTTTGGTTGTCTTTAATTGTTGCTTCTAATGTGTGGAGTTTTTCTGTGACCTGATGTTGACTTGGGTTTGTTTTGTTTTTTGGGATGTCTTTGTAGAGGTTTTCAAAATGTGTTCTCCAGATGTCGCCATCTTGGATTGGTAATGCTTGCAATTGTGTTGTACTCAGGTTATTCCACATTTCCCAGAATTGTTTTGGATTGGTGGAGTTTTCAATTTCTTCGAGTATTTTGTGGGTATAGTTTTGTGTTTTGTTCCTAATGGTGTGTTTATATCTTTTGAGGGTTTCATTGTATCTAGTACGTAGGTCCGGATTGTTTGGTTGCCGATGCTTTTGGTTTGATATTTTTCTCAGGTCTTTTCTGGCATTTTTGCATTCGTGGTCAAACCATTTCATATTTTTATTTTGTCTTTTGTGATGCTTCCTCTTCTGTTTCACGAGGTCGGCTTTTACAGCTGCCTCATGGAAGATCATATTTATATCCTCTATGGCCGTGTTTACACCATCTCTGGTGATCTCATATAGATTTTCTTTAAATTTTGAAATTTTACTTGTGAGATCAGGTGAATTTAGTGCTGTGATGAATTTATCTCCACTGTCTGGGGCCCATCTGTATGTCTGGTTTATTTTATGTAGCTTACTGTGTTCCTTTTTTGTGTCTGTAGTTTGGGCAGAAAGTTTAAGGTACACATTTATTTGGTTATGGTCTGAGAGGGGGGATTGCTGCCTGACAGTGAATGCGTTGATATCGCAGGGGTCCAGGTCAGTGATTGTATAGTCCACCACACTAGACCCAAGAGTTGAGGAGTATGTGAGTCTCCCTAGGGAGTCCCCTCTGAACCTACCATTAACTATGTACAGGCCTAAGGCTCGGCAGAGTTGCACTACCTCCCTACCGCTTTTATTTATTTCACGATCAAGGTTGTTCCGATTTGCGATGGCTGGTGTGACATCTAAAGGGGTCTGGCCAAACACATGGTTGTTTCCCTGTGGGTCTATGAAGTCAGGTTCACAACCGGTCCTTGCATTTAGGTCCCCACATATTATCACCTTTCCTTGGGCCTGGAAATGGCTGATTTCCATGTGGAGAGTATCAAATAACTCCTCTTCGAAATATGGCGAATCTATTGGAGGTATGTAGATCGCACATAAGTAAACATCTTTTTTTGCTATTCCTATATTTTTATCTAGTTTTAGCCATACGTGTGATTTCCCCTGTTTTACCGGTGAGATGTGTTTGTCCAGTTCTCCCTTATACCACACCAATATTCCCCCGGAGGTTCTGCCCTTGCGTGTTTTAGTGTTCTTTACTGAGGGCACAATGATTTCATGGTACATTGGAGGACAGTGGGTCGGCATGTCCTTTTGGCACCATGTTTCTGTTAACACAATTATATCAATGTCTTTTATAGCTTTTAGGAATTCAGGGTCTGTACTCTTCATCCCAAAAGTTGAGGAGCGGAGGCCCTGGATATTCCAGCAGCTTATGTGGAAAGAACGCATTTATATAGTTCAATAAAACGAAATAAAATGGACCTATTTTGTGGGATGAGTGTGGAAACACTATTTTCTATAATGCTAAGTGATGATTTAGTATAAATTTCATGAGGCATGCACATATATCTATCTAATAATAGTAATAATACTGATAAGATAACAATAATGATAATGATAAATAACAATATTAATAATTTCTCCGGCTTTCTATCAGGCTGTTCAGCATCGTCATGATCTTTCTCAGTTCTTGGTCTACAGTCTGTGGTCTAGAGGGGGGTCTTGGGTCAGGTATAAAAGCACGGTTCTGTTGTCGGTTTTGTAAAGGGGGGTGGGGGACATTGGTGGTCCTGTTTGGGCTCCCAATGGTAGGGGGGGTGGGAGGGCTGCGTCTTTTGGCAGTGTTTATGAGGTTTCTTGCGAAGACCCACATCCGCTGTTTGAGTAGATGTATTTCGTCATAGAGGTCCCTTGTGTTGATGTTTGGATGATGGGCCAGGGAGACGTTGGGGAGGACAGAACATCTCGTGTCGATCTCCCTGTTGGTGTTGTGGATTATATAGGCTGGGGTGTCCTTTCTGGGCAGTAGTGTGGAGATCACGATCCGCGCCTCGGGGAATTCCCTGCTGGCCTTTTCTGCCATCCTGCTCACCGCCCAAGCCGTGCCTTCCTGTAGGGTGCGTAGGTCGTTCGTGCCTGTGTGGATCACAATCCATTTGGGGCTTCCAAGGGATTCTTTGTTCAGGATCTTCATTGCTTGGCCTGTGTTGCTGCACCATTTTTTCAGGACTTGATGGTCTGGGAACAGCCTCTGGGGGTCCAGAAACTTTCCGTTGGAGTCGGTCAGCAGGACCGCCTGAGGGGCTGGTTTTTCAGACTGGGTAACAGTAGTCTGGGTAGGACTCGCCTGGTGGCTGGTTGTTGGCTGGGTTTCTGGGATATGTTGTGTGGCAGGAGCGGGGTTTGGGGCTTTCGGTGTGTCCTCGTTTGGGGGGGTATCTGTCGGTTTTTGTGTTCCTGTGTGTGAGGACTGGGTAGCAGTAGTCTGGGCATGACTCGACTGAGGGCTGGTTGGAGCAGGGTTTGTGGCTTTCGGTGTGTCTTCGTGTGGGGTGGCATCTCTCTCTCACTCCCAATCTCTCTCTCTTACACTCACAACCTCTCTCTCTCTCACACTCCCAATCTCTCTCTCTCTTTCACTCCCAGTCTCCCTCTCTCCCACTCCCAGTCTCTCTCTCTCTCACACTCCCAGTCTCTCTCTCTCTCACACTTCCAATCTCTCTCTCTCTCACACTCCCAATCTCTCTCTCTCTCACACTCCCAATCTCTCTCTCTCACACTCCCAGTCTCTCTCTCTCTCTCACTCCCAGTCTCTCTCTCTCACACTCCCAGTCTCTCTCTCTCTCACACTCCCAGTCTCTCTCTCTCTCACACTCCCAATCTCTCTCTCTCTCACACTCCCAATCTCTCTCTCTCTCTCACACTCCCAATCTCTCTCTCTCACACTCCCAGTCTCTCTCTCTCTCACACTCCCAGTCTCTCTCTCTCACACTCCCAGTCTCTCTCTCTCTCACACTCCCAGTCTCTCTCTCTCTCTCACACTCCCAATCTGTCTCTCTCTCACACTCCCAATCTCTCTCTCACACTCCCAGTCTCTCTCTCTCACACTCACAATCTCTCTCACACTCACAGTCTCTCTCTCTCTCACACTCCCAATCTCTCTCTCTCACACTCCCAATCTCTCTCTCTCACACTCCAAATCTCTCTCTCTCTCTCACACTCCCAATCTCTCTCTCTCACTCCCAATCTCTCTCTCTCTCACACTCCCAATCTCTCTCTCTCACACTCCCAATCTCTCTCTCTCTCACACTCCCAATCCCTCTCTCTCTCACTCCCAGTCTCTCTCTCTCTCACTCCCAATCTCTCTCTCTCACACTCCCAATCTCTCTCTCTCACACTCCCAATCTCTCTCTCTCACACTCCCAATCTCTCTCTCACACTCCCAATCTCTCTCTCACACTCCCAATCTCTCTCTCTCTCACACTCCCAATCTCTCTCTCTCACATTCCCAATCTCTCTCTCTCACACTCCCAATCTCTCCCTCTCTCACACTCCCAATCCCTCTCTCTCTCACACTCCCAGTCTCTCTCTCTCTCACACTCCCAGTCTCTCTCTCTCACACTCCCAATCTCTCTCTCACACTCCCAATCTCTCTCTCACACTCCCAATCTCTCTCTCTCTCACTCCCAATCTCTCTCTCTCACACTCCCAATCTCTCTCTCTCACACACCCAATCTCTCTCTCTCTCACTCCCAGTCCAATTCCAATTCCAATTCCAATTAAAATGCTTTATTGGCATGAAAGTTTACAGAGAACCATATTGCCAAAGCTTACATAGCAAAAAGGTACAGTTTTCCAACATTCTGTAGGTGTCAATCGATTTGACATTTGTTGGGTACATACAATATTACTTTTAAACAATATTAATTTTAAACAGTCTTTGTACTTCATTTGGTACGTTCAATATTAATTTTAAACAGTCTTAATTTTAAACAGTCCTCAGGTTGTGACATGTTGTTACATATTTGGCCCCAAGGTATGGTCTGTCTCCTTCTCCTAGGACTAATCTCAATTTTGACAGATCATCCAATTCCTTGAAATCTGGGGTTGTTTGGCTTAGCTTGTTGAATAATATGTTTCTTGATGTGTTGAATTTTTCGCATTTTAGGAGGAAATGCATTTCTGTTTCAACCTCGCCAGCCAGACATTGATCGCATATTCTATTCTCTCTAGGCTGCCAGGATTTCTTGTATCTGCCTTTTTCAATTTCCAGTTGGTGGTCGCTTAGTCTGTACCTGGTGAGGGTCTGTCTCTGTTTTGTGTCTCTGATGGTCGTGAGGTAGTCTGCCAGTTTATATTCTCTTTTTAGGGCCCGGTAACATTCTAATCTGCTTTGGCTTTCGGTTATTTTGTTCCAATGTTCCAGGTAGGTTTCTTTGCATTTTTTAATGATTTGGTTCACTCGGATTGGTGTTTGGACGGCTGTGTTGGTCTGGGGCTGGTCAGGGTCCGGCTGAGTACTTAGTTTCCGTAGCAGCTGACTCAGGGGACTCTTTTCTGGGTTTAGCTCTTGGGTCTGAAAGGCTTTGAAATGAAGGGTGTCTGGGGAGCTAGATTTGAGGTGATTTAGGAAGTTTAGTGCTCGTTTTTGGATGTTTATTATCAGTGGGTATCTGCCTAGTTCGGCTCTGCATGCATTTGTTGGCGTTTTTCTTTGGGTGCTCTCTCTCTCTCTCTCTCTCTCTCTCACCCTCCCAGTCTCTCTCTCACTCCCAACCTCTCTCTCTCACACTCCCAATCTCTCTCTCTCACACTCCCAATCTCTCTCCCTCACACTCCCAATCTCTCTCCCTCACACTCCCAATCTCTCTCTCTCACACTCCCAATCTCTCTCTCTCACACTCCGAGCCACTCTCTCTCTCACACTCCCAGTCTCTCTCTCACACTCGCAATCTCTCCCTCTCTCACACTCCCAATCTCTCTCTCTCTCACTCCCAGCCTCTCTCTCACACACTCCCAATCTCTCTCTCTCTCTCACACTCCCAATCTCTCTCTCACACTCCCAGTCCCTCTCTCTCTCACACTCCCAGTCTCTCTCTCTCTCACACTCCCAATCTCTCTCTCTCACACTCCCAATCTCTCTCTCTCACACTCCCAATCTCTCTCTCTCTCTCACACTCCCAATCTCTCTCCCTCACACTCCCAATCTCTCTCTCTCTCACACTCCCAATCTCTCCCTCTCACACTCCCAATCTCTCTCTCTCACACTCCCAATCTCTCTCTCTCACACTCTCTATCTCTCTCTCTCACACTCCAAATCTCTCCCTCTCTCACATTCCCAATCTCTCTCTCTCTCACACTCCCAGTCTCTCTCTCTCTCACACTCCCAATCTCTCTCTCTCACTCCCAATCTCTTTCTCTCACACTCACAATCTCTCTCTCTCTCTCACACTCCCAATCTCTCTCTCTCTTTCACTCCCAGTCTCTCTCTCTCACACTCCCAGTCTCTCTCTCTCTCACACTCCCAGTCTCTCTCTCTCTCTCACTCCCAATCTCTCTCTCTCACACTCCCAATCTCTCTCTCTCTCACACTCCCAATCTCTCTCTCACACTCCCAATCTCTCTCTCTCTCACACTCCCAATCTCTCTCTCTCACACTCCCAGTCTCTCTCTCTCTCACACTCCCAGTCTCTCTCTCTCACACTCCCAGTCTCTCTCTCTCTCACACTCCCAGTCTCTCTCTCTCTGTCACACTCCCAATCTCTCTCTCTCTCACACTCCCAATCTCTCTCTCTCTCACACTCCCAATCTCTCTCTCTCACACTCTCAGTCTCTCTCTCGCTCACACTCCCAGTCTCTCTCTCTCACACTCCCAGTCTCTCTCTCTCTCTCACACTCCCAGTCTCTCTCTCTCACACTCCCAAACTGTCTCTCTCACACACTCCCAATCTCTCTCTCTCTCACTCCCAGTCTCTCTCTCTCACACACTCCCAATCTCTCTCTCTCTCACTCCCAGTCTCTCTCTCTCTCACACTCCCAATCTCTCTCTCTCTCTCTCTCACACTCCCAATCTCTCTCTCTCTCACTCCCAATCCAATTCCAATCCAATTCCAATTCAAATGCTTTATTGGCATGAAAGTTTACAGAGAACCATATTGCCAAAGCTTACATAGCAAAAAGGTACAGTTTTCCAACATTCTGTAGGTGTCAATCGATTTGACATTTGTTGGGTACATACAATATTACTTTGAAACAATATTAATTTTAAACAGTCTTTGTACTTCATTTGGTACGTTCAATATTAATTTTAAACAGTCTTAATTTTAAACAGTCCTCAGGTTGTGACATGTTGTTACATATTTGGCCCCAAGGTATGGTCTGTCTCCTTCTCCTAGGACTAATCTCAATTTTGACAGGTCATCCAATTCCTTGAAATCTGGGGTTGTTTGGCTTAGCTTGTTGAATAATATGTTTCTTGATGTGTTGAATTTTTCGCATTTTAGGAGGAAATGCATTTCTGTTTCAACCTCGCCAGCCAGACATTGATCGCATATTCTATTCTCTCTAGGCTGCCAGGATTTCTTGTATCTGCCTTTTTCAATTTCCAGTTGGTGGTCGCTTAGTCTGTACCTGGTGAGGGTCTGTCTCTGTTTTGTGTCTCTGATGGTCGTGAGGTAGTCTGCCAGTTTATATTCTCTTTTTAGGGCCCGGTAACATTCTAATCTGCTTTGGCTTTCGGTTATTTTGTTCCAATGTTCCAGGTAGGTTTCTTTGCATTTTTTAATGATTTGGTTCACTCGGATTGGTGTTTGGACGGCTGTGTTGGTCTGGGGCTGGTCAGGGTCCGGCTGAGTACTTAGTTTCAGTAGCAGCTGACTCAGGGGACTCTTTTCTGGGTTTAGCTCTTGGGTCTGAAAGGCTTTGAAATGAAGGGTGTCTGGGGAGCTAGATTTGAGGTGATTTAGGAAGTTTAGTGCTCGTTTTTGGATGTTTATTATCAGTGGGTATCTGCCTAGTTCGGCTCTGCATGCATTTGTTGGCGTTTTTCTTGGGGTGCGAAGGATGCTTCGGCAGAATTCTGCATGTAGGGCTTCTATTGTGTGTTTTTCCCATTTAGTGTAGCTTTGGTGATTTAGCGGGCCCCATACTTCACTACCGTACAGTGCAATGGGCAGGATTATGCTGTCAAATATTTTGAGCCAGATTTTGATTGGGATTTGGATGTTGTAGAATTTTCTTTTTATTGCATATAGGGCTCTTCGTGCTTTTTCTTTTAGTGCATTCACTGCTATGCTGAAGCTCCCTGATGCTGTAATAGTTAGACCAAGGTAGGTGTAGCTCATAGTGTGTCCTATAGTGGTATCACTGAGGGTAAACTGGTATTTGTTTTCCTGACATCTGGGTCTTTTTTGAAAAATCATGATGTTGGTTTTCTTTAGATTTACTGTTAGAGCCCAATTTTGGCAGTATTTGTCGAGTAGGTCTAGTTGTTGCTGTAATCCCTGTTCTGTGGGAGACAGCAGAACCAGGTCGTCCGCATAGAACAGGGATTTCACTTCTCCATCCAGGAGACGGAGACCTGGTGACTCGCTTTGCTCCAGCATGTCTGCTAATTCATTTATGTATATGTTGAACAGGGTCGGGCTCAAATTGCAGCCCTGCCGGACGCCTCTTCTTTGGGTGAAGAAATCGGTGCGTTTGTCTCCAATTTTGACCCCGCATTTGTTTTTCAGATACATTGATTTAATAAGGTCATAGACTTTGCCCCCTATTCCACTCTGAAGAAGTTTATAATAGAGCCCTTCGTGCCATATAGAGTCAAAGGCTTTCTTGAAGTCGATGAAACAGGCGAATATTTTCCCATTTTTTGTTTGGTGTATATGTTTTTCAATGAGGGTGTGAAGGGTATAGATATGGTCGGCGGTGCGGTGTTTTGGAAGAAAGCCTATTTGGTTTTTTCTGAGGATATTATGTTTGTTAAGAAAATCAAGTAATCTACTATTTAGAATACTGCAGAATAACTTCCCTAGACAACTGTTGACACAGATGCCGCGGTAGTTATTTGGGTCTGATTTGTTTCCACTTTTATATATGGGGGAGATTAGTCCTTGGCACCAGATATCGGGAAAACAGCCTGAGCGTAATATGATGTTGAATAGTTTGAGTATCGCACCCTGCATCTCCATATTGCTGAACTTGAGCATTTCATTTTTGATGTTGTCTGGGCCACAGGCTTTCTTTAGGTGGAGAGATTTTGTTTTTGTGGCCAGTTCTTTCCATGTGATTGGGGAGTCTAGAGGGTTTTGGTTGTCTTTAATTGTTGCTTCTAATGTGTGGAGTTTTTCTGTGACCTGATGTTGACTTGGGTTTGTTTCGTTTATTGGGATGTCTTTGTAGAGGTTTTCAAAATGTGTTCTCCAGATGTCGCCATCTTGGATTGGTAATGCTTGCAATTGTGTTGTACTCAGGTTATTCCACATTTCCCAGAATTGTTTTGGATTGGTGGAGTTTTCAATTTCTTCGAGTATTTTGTGGGTATAGTTTTGTGTTTTGTTCCTAATGGTGTGTTTATATCTTTTGAGGGTTTCATTGTATCTAGTACGTAGGTCCGGATTGTTTGGTTGGCGATGCTTTTGGTTTGATATTTTTCTCAGGTCTTTTCTGGTATTTTTGCATTCGTGGTCAAACCATTTCTTATTTTTATTTTGTCTTTTGTGACGCTTCCTCTTCTGTTTCACAAGGTCGGCTTTTACAGCTGCCTCATGGAAGATCATATTTATATCCTCTATGGCCATGTTTACACCATCTCTGGTGATCTCGTATGGGTTTTCTTTAAATTTTGATATTTTACTTGTGAGATCAGGTGACTTTAGTGCTGTGATGAATTTTTCTCCACTGTCTGGGGCCCATCTGTATGTCTGTTTTATTTTATGGAGCTTACTGGGTTCCTTTTTTGTGTCTGTAGTTTGGGCAGAAAGTTTAAGGTACATATTTATTTGGTTATGGTCTGAGAGGGGGGATTGCTGCCTGACAGTGAATGAGTTGATATCGCAGGGGTCCAGGTCAGTGATTGTATAGTCCACCACACTAGACCCAAGAGTTGAGGAGTATGTGAGTCTCCCTAGGGAGTCCCCTCTGAACCTACCGTTAACTATGTACAGGCCTAAGGCTCGGCAGAGTTGCACTACCTCCCTACCGCTTTTATTTATTTCACGATCAAGGTTGTTCCGATTTGCGATGGCTGGTGTGACATCTAAAGGGGTCTGGCCAAACACATGGTTGTTTCCCTGTGGGTCTATGAAGTCAGGTTCACAACCGGTCCTTGCATTTAGGTCCCCACATATTATCACCTTTCCTTGGGCCTGGAAATGGCTGATTTCCATGTGGAGAGTATCAAATAACTCCTCTTCGAAATATGGCGATTCTATTGGAGGTATGTAGATCGCACATAAGTAAACATCTTTTTTTGCTATTCCTATATTTTTATCTAGTTTTAGCCATACGTGTGATTTCCCCTGTTTTACCGGTGAGATGTGTTTGTCCAGTTCTCCCTTATACCACACCAATATTCCCCCGGAGGTTCTGCCCTTGCGTGTTTTAGTGTTCTTTACTGAGGGCACAATGATTTCATGGTACATTGGAGGACAGTGGGTCGGCACGTCCTTTTGGCACCATGTTTCTGTTAACACAATTATATCAATGTCTTTTATAGCTTTTAGGAATTCAGGGTCTGTACTCTTCATCCCAAAAGTTGAGGAGCGGAGGCCCTGGATATTCCAGCAGCTTATGTGGAAAGAACGCATTTATATAGTTCAATAAAACGAAATAAAATGGACCTATTTTGTGGGATGAGTGTGGGAACACTATTTTCTATAATGCTAAATGATGATTTAGTATAAATTTCATGAGGCATGCACATATATCTATCCAATAATAGTAATAATACTGATAAGATAACAATAAAGATAATGATAAATAACAATATTAATAATTTCTCCGGCTTTCTATCAGGCTGTTCAGCATCGTCATGATCTTTCTCAGTTCTTGGTCTACAGTCTGTGGTCTAGAGGGGGGTCTTGGGTCAGGTATAAAAGCACGGTTCTGTTGTTGGTTTTGTAAAGGGGGGTGGGGGACATTGGTGGTCCTGTTTGGGCTCCCAATGGTAGAGCGGGTGGGAGGGCTGCGTCTTTTGGCAGTGTTTATGAGCCAATCTCTCTCTCTCACACTCCCAATCTCTCCCTCTCTCACACTCCCAACCTCTCTCTCTCACACACTCCCAGTCTCACTCCCTCCCACTCCCAATCTCTCTCTTTCTCACACTGCCAATCTCTCTCTCACACTCCCAATCTCTCTCTCTCACACTCCCAATCTCTCTCTCTCTCACACTCCCAATCTCTCTCTCTCTCACACTCTCAATCTCTCTCTCTCACACTCCCAATCTCTCTCTCTCTCACACTCCCAATCTCTCTCTCTCTCTCACACTACCAATCTCTCTCTCCCACTCCCAATCTCTCTCTCTCTCACACTGCCAATCTCTCTCTCACCCTCCCAATCTCTCTCTCTCTCACACTCCCAATCTCTCTCTCTCTCTCACTCCCAATCTCTCTCTCTCACTCCCACTCTCTCTCTCTCACACTCCCAATCTCTCTCTCTCTCACACTCCCAATCTCTCTCTCTCTCACACTGCCAATCTCTCTCTCACACTGCCAATCTCTCTCTCACACTCCCAATCTCTCTCTCTCACACTCCCAATCTCTCTCTCTCACACTCCCAATCTCTCCCTCTCTCACATTCCCAATCTCTCTCTCTCTCACACTCCCAATCTCTCTCTCACACTCCCAATCTCTCTCTCACACTCCCAATCTCTCTCTCTCACACTCCCAATCTCTCTCTCACACTCCCAATCTCTCTCTCTCACATTCCCAATCTCTCTCTCTCACACTCCCAATCTCTCCCACTCTCAGACTCCCAATCTCTCTCTCTCTCACACTCCCAATCTCTCTCTCTCTCACACTCCCAATCTCTCTCTCTCACACTCCCAATCTCTCTCTCTCTCACACTCCCAATCTCTCTCTCTCATTCCCAGTCTCTCTCTCTCTCACACTCCCAGTCTCTCTCACACTCCCAATCTCTCTCTCACACTCCCAGTCTCTCTCTCTCTCACACTCCCAGTCTCTCTCACACTCCCAATCTCTCTCTCACACTCCCAATCTCTCTCTCACACTCCCAATCTCTCTCTCTCACACTCCCAATCTCTCTCTCTCACACTCCCAATCTCTCTCTCTCTCACTCCCAATCTCTCTCTCTCACACTCCCAATCTCTCTCTCTCACACTCCCAATCTCTCTCTCTCACACACCCAATCTCTCTCTCTCTCACTCCCAGTCTCTCTCTCTCTCTCACCCTCCCAGTCTCTCACTCCCAATCTCTCTCTCTCACACTCCCAATCCAATTCCAATTCCAATTCCAATTAAAATGCTTTATTGGCATGAAAGTTTACAGAGAACCATATTGCCAAAGCTTACATAGCAAAAAGGTACAGTTTTCCAACATTCTGTAGGTGTCAATCGATTTGACATTTGTTGGGTACATACAATATTACTTTTAAACAATATTAATTTTAAACAGTCTTTGTACTTCATTTGGTACGTTCAATATTAATTTTAAACAGTCTTAATTTTAAACAGTCCTCAGGTTGTGACATGTTGTTACATATTTGGCCCCAAGGTATGGTCTGTCTCCTTCTCCTAGGACTAATCTCAATTTTGACAGATCATCCAATTCCTTGAAATCTGGGGTTGTTTGGCTTAGCTTGTTGAATAATATATTGGAGGAATTGATATACCTATCAATTCCTCCAATAAAAGGCGAAGAGTTACGAAGGTGAGGTTCAGCCGTTGGGCCGTACGGAGGAATTTCTCCAGATTCGCGTCATGTTCCTGCTGGTCGCGGCCGCAGATAGTGACGTTATCTAGGTAGGGGAATGTAGCCTGCAGTTCGTTCTGGTCAACCATCTGGTCCATCTCCCTTTGGAAGACCGAGACCCCATTAGTGACACCGAAGGGGACCCTAAGGAAGTGGTATAGGCGCCCATTCGCCTCGAAGGCGGTATACTGGCGGTCCTCAGGGTGGATAGGGAGTTGGTGGTAGGCCGACTTCAGGTCGATGGTCGAGAATACTTTATACTGTGCAATCTGATTGACCATGTCAGATATGCGGGGGAGGGGGTATGCGTCCAGCTGGGTATATCTGTTTATGGTCTGGCTGTAGTCGATGACCAGGCGGTTTTTATCGCCGGTCTTTACGACTACGACCTGGGCACGCCAGGGGCTGCTGCTCCCCTCGATAATGCCCTCTTTCAGGAGGCGCCGCACCTCAGAGCTAATGAAGGCTCTGTCCCCGGCGCTATACCGCCTGCTTTTGGTAGCGACGGGTTTGCAGTCAGGGGTAAGGTTAGCAAACAGAGAGGGTGGCGGGACCTTGAGGGTGGAGAGGCTGCAGGTGTTACGCGGTGGGCGGTTTAACGTTTGCTGGTTGTTGACTGTGAGTGGGGGGAGGGGTCCACCGTATGCTAGGGTTACGCTTTGGAGGTGGGATTGGAAGTCCAGCCCTAGTAGGACGGCAGCGCAGAGATGGGGGAGGACGAGGAGTTTAAAGTTTTTATACTCCGTGCCCTTAACCGACAGGGTCACGACACAGTAGCCGCTGATGTCCGTGGCGTGGGACCTCGATGCCATCGAGATTCGGCTGCGCGTTGGTAGGACAGAGAGGGAGTAGTGGCTCACCGTGTCTGGGTGGATGAAGCTCTCCGTGCTTCCGCTGTCGAACAGGCAGGTCGTGGCGTGGCCGTTCACTTTGATGTCCATCATTGACTTGGACAGATGGTGCGGGCGGGCTTGGTCCAGGGTGACGGAAGCTAGTGTGTAGCTGAGCGAGTCGTTGTCATCTGCGGGCGAGGCGGTCGGGCGTGGTGAGTAAAATGGCGTCTCCCACGAGGTAGGGCCCCATGAGGCACTATTGGGGTCGGTTGCCTTAATCAAAGATGGCCGCCCCCATGACTCATGTGTGGGGATGCTGGCCTCAGTTGCCCTAAACAAAGATGGCCGCCCCCATGACTCTTGTGTGGGGATGCTGGCCTCAGTTGCCCTAAACGAAGATGGCCGCCCCCATAGTTCGCATGCGGCACTGCTGGCCTCTGAGGATCCGCTCCTGCAGGCCTTGGAGAAGTGGCCTTTCTTCAGGCAGGTTTTACATATGGAGTTCTTGGCTGGGCAGCGCGACCTCGGGTGCTTCTCCTGGCCACAAAAAAAACAGCCGGCGGCCCGATCGCGGATGCCCGATGTCGGGGCCGGTGCCGGGGCCGGTCGGGTCCGGGACGCCGACGCAGAGGTAGGTCCCGGGGGCGGCGCTGGGAAGGGTGCTGTGGTAGGGGTCGGGCCCGAGTCCCAGGGTCGCGAGCAGTACCTGGTGAATGCTTCCTGATCTTGGTGGGCCACTTCCAGGGAGATAGCGAGGGCTTCAGCTTTTTCCATGCTGAGGTCTTTAGCTTCCAGCAGTCTTTGCCGTGAGTACTCGGACCGTAGGCCTTTCAGGAATGCGTCGCGGATATTATCTTCAGTATTTTCGGCTGCCGACACCGATTTAAAGTCACAGTTCCTGGCGAGTGCATATAGCGCCTGTGAGAATTCGGCTACTGATTCTCCTGGCTGTTGCGGCCGTGATCTTAGGAGGTGCCTAGCGTACATGTAGTTTACCGGGGTCCGGTACTTCTGTTTCAGCAGGTTGATGGCGGTCTCGTAGGTAGTCATGTCCTCGATGAGAGTGTATACTCTCGGGCTCAGTTGTGCCTGCAGGACACTTAGTTTGGATGCCTGAGGGACGCTGGATTCTCTCTCTCTCACACTCCCAATCTCTCTCCCTCACACTCCCAATCTCTCTCCCTCACACTCCCAATCTCTCTCTCTCTCACACTCCCAATCTCTCTCACCCTCCCAGCCTCTCTCTCTCACACTCCCAGTCTCTCTCTCTCTCACACTCACAATCTCTCCCTCTCTCACACTCCCAATCTCTCTCTCTCTCACTCCCAGCCTCTCTCTCACACACTCCCAATCTCTCACTCTCTCTCACACTCCCAATCTCTCTCTCACACTCCCAGTCCCTCTCTCTCTCACACTCCCACTCTCTCTCTCTCTCACACTCACAATCTCTCTCTCTCACACTCCCAATCTCTCTCTCTCACACTCCCAATCTCTCTCTCTCACACTCCCAATCTCTCTCCCTCACACTCCCAATCTCTCTCTCTCACACTCCCAATCTCTCCCTCTCTCACACTCCCAATCTCTCTCTGTCTTACACTCCCAGTCTCTCTCTCACACTCCCAATCTCTTTCTCTCTCACACTCCCAATCTCTCTCTCTCACACTCCCAGTCTCTCTCTCTCTGTCTCTCTGTCTCTCACCCTCCCAGTCTCTCACTCACTCCCAATCTCTCTCTCTCACACTCCCAGTCTCTCTCTCTCACACTCCCAATCGCTCTCCCTCACACTCCCAATCTCTCTCTCACACTCCCAGCCTCTCTCTCTCACACTCCCAGTCGTTCTCTCTCTCATACTCCCAATCTCTCTCTCTCACACTCCCAATCTCTCTCTCTCACACTCCAAATCTCTCTCTCTCTCTCACACTCCCAATCTCTCTCTCTCACTCCCAATCTCTCTCTCTCTCACTCCCAATCTCTCCCTCTCTCACATTCCCAATCACTCTCTCTCTCACACTCCCAGTCTCTCTCTCTCTCACACTCCCAATCTCTCTCTCTCTCTCACTCCCAATCTCTCTCTCTCACACTCACAACCTCTCTCTCTCTCTCTCACACTCCCAATCTCTCTCTCTCTTTCACTCCCAGTCTCTCTCTCTCACACTCCCAGTCTCTCTCTCACACTCCCAGTCTCTCTCTCTCTCTCTCACTCCCAATCTCTCTCTCTCACACTCCCAATCTCTCTCTCTCTCACACTTCCAATCTCTCTCTCTCTCACACTCCCAATCTCTCTCTCACACACTCCCAATCTCTCTCTCTCACACTCCCAGTCTCTCTCTCTCTCACACTCCCAGTCTCTCTCTCTCTCACACTCCCAATATCTCTCTCTCTCACACTCCCAATCTCTCTCTCTTTCACACTCCCAATCTCTCTCTCTCACACTCCCAGTCTCTCTCTCTCTCACACTCCCAGTCTCTCTCTCTCACACTCCCAGTCTCTCTCTCTCTCACACTCCCAGTCTCTCTCTCTCTCTCACACTCCCAATCTGTCTCTCTCACACACTCCCAATCTCTCTCTCACACTCCCAGTCTCTCTCTCTCACACTCACAATCTCTCTCACACTCCCAGTCTCTCTCTCACACTCCCAATCTCTCTCACACTCCAAATCTCTCTCTCTCTCTCTGACACTCCCAATCTCTCTCTCTCACTCCCAATCTCTCTCTCTCTCACACTCCCAATCTCTCTCTCTCACACTCCCAATCTCTCTCTCTCTCACACTCCCAATCTCTCTCTCTCTCACTCCCAGTCTCTCTCTCTCTCACTCCCAATCTCTCTCTCTCACACTCCCAATCTCTCTCTCTCACACTCCCAATCTCTCTCTCACACTCCCAATCTCTCTCTCACACTCCCAATCTCTCTCTCTCTCACACTCCCAATCTCTCTCTCTCACATTCCCAATCTCTCTCTCTCACACTCCCAATCTCTCCCTCTCTCACACTCCCAATCCCTCTCTCTCTCACACTCCCAGTCTCTCTCTCTGTCACACTCCCAATCTCTCTCTCACACTCCCAATCTCTCTCTCTCACTCCCAGTCTCTCTCTCTCTCTCACACTCCCAGTCTCTCTCTCTCACACTCCCAATCTCTCTCTCACACTCCCAATCTCTCTCTCACACACACCCAATCTCTCTCTCTCTCACTCCCAGTCTCTCTCTCTCACCCTCCCAGTCTCTCTCTCACTCCCAACCTCTCTCTCTCACACTCCCAATCTCTCTCTCTCACACTCCCAATCTCTCTCCCTCACACTCGCAATCTCTCCCTCTCTCACACTCCCAATCTCTCTCTCTCTCACTCCCAGCCTCTCTCTCACACACTCCCAATCTCTCTCTCTCTCTCACACTCCCAATCTCTCTCTCACACTCCCAGTCCCTCTCTCTCTCACACTCCCAGTCTCTCTCTCACACTCCCAATCTCTCTCTCTCACACTCCCAATCTCTCTCTCTCACACTCCCAATCTCTCTCTCTCTCTCACACTCCCAATCTCTCTCCCTCACACTCCCAATCTCTCTCTCTCTCACACTCCCAATCTCTCCCTCTCACACTCCCAATCTCTCTCTCTCACACTCCCAATCTCTCTCTCTCACACTCTCTATCTCTCTCTCTCACACTCCAAATCTCTCCCTCTCTCACATTCCCAATCTCTCTCTCTATCACACTCCCAGTCTCTCTCTCTCTCACACTCCCAATCTCTCTCTCTCACTCCCAATCTCTTTCTCTCACACTCACAATCTCTCTCTCTCTCTCACACTCCCAATCTCTCTCTCTCTTTCACTCCCAGTCTCTCTCTTCACACTCCCAGTCTCTCTCTCTCTCACACTCCCAGTCTCTCTCTCTCTCTCACTCCCAATCTCTCTCTCTCACACTCCCAATCTCTCTCTCTCTCACACTCCCAATCTCTCTCTCTCTCACACTCCCAATCTCTCTCTCTCTCACACTCCCAATCTCTCTCTCTCACACTCCCAGTCTCTTTCTCTCTCACACTCCCAGTCTCTCTCTCTCACACTCCCAGTCTCTCTCTCTCTCACACTCCCAGTCTCTCTCTCTCTGTCACACTCCCAATCTCTCTCTCTCTCACACTCCCAATCTCTCTCTCTCTCACACTCCCAATCTCTCTCTCTCACACTCAGTCTCTCTCTCTCTCACACTCCCAGTCTCTCTCTCTCACACTCCCAGTCTCTCTCTCTCTCTCACACTCCCAGTCTCTCTCTCTCTCTCACACTCCCAAACTGTCTCTCTCACACACTCCCAATCTCTCTCTCTCTCACTCCCAGTCTCTCTCTCTCTCACACTCCCAATCTCTCTCTCTCTCTCTCTCACACTCCCAATCTCTCTCTCTCTCACTCCCAATCTCTCTCTCTCTCACACTCCCAATCTCTCTCTCTCACATTCCCAATCTCTCTCTCTCACACTCCCAGTCTCACTCCCTCCCACTCCCAATCTCTCTCTCTCTCACACTGCCAATCTCTCTCTCACACTCCCAATCTCTCTCTCTCACACTCCCAATCTCTCTCTCTCTCACACTCTCAATCTCTCTCTCTCACACTCCCAATCTCTCTCTCTCTCACACTCCCAATCTCTCTCTCTCTCTCTCACACTACCAATCTCTCTCTCCCACTCCCAATCTCTCTCTCTCTCACACTGCCAATCTCTCTCTCACCCTCCCAATCTCTCTCTCTCTCACACTCCCAATCTCTCTCTCTCTCTCTCACTCCCAATCTCTCTCTCTCACTCCCACTCTCTCTCTCTCACACTCCCAATCTCTCTCTCTCTCACACTCCCAATCTCTCTCTCTCTCACACTGCCAATCTCTCTCTCACACTGCCAATCTCTCTCTCACACTCCCAATCTCTCTCTCTCACACTCCCAATCTCTCCCTCTCTCACATTCCCAATCTCTCTCTCTCTCACACTCCCAATCTCTCTCTCTCACATTCCCAATCTCTCTCTCTCACACTCCCAATCTCTCCCACTCTCACACTCCCAATCTCTCTCTCTCTCACACTCCCAGTCTCTCTCTCTCTCACACTCCCAATCTCTCTCTCTCACACTCCCAATCTCTCTCTCTCTCACACTCCCAATCTCTCTCTCTCACTCCCAGTCTCTCTCTCTCTCACACTCCCAGTCTCTCTCACACTCCCAATCTCTCTCTCACACTCCCAATCTCTCTCTCACACTCCCACTCTCTCTCTCACACTCCCAATCTCTCTCTCTCACACTCCCAATCTCTCTCTCTCTCACTCCCAATCTCTCTCTCTCACACTCCCAATCTCTCTCTCTCACACACCCAATCTCTCTCTCTCTCACTCCCAGTCTCTCTCTCTCTCTCACCCTCCCAGTCTCTCACTCCCAATCTCTCTCTCTCACACTCCCAATCTCTCTCTCTCACACTCCCAATCTCTCTCCCTCACACTCCCAATCTCTCTCCCTCACACTCCCAATCTCTCTCTCTCTCACACTCCCAATCTCTCTCTCTCTCACACTCCCAATCTCTCTCTCTCACCCTCCCAGCCTCTCTCTCTCACACTCCCAGTCTCTCTCTCTCTCACACTCCCAATCTCTCCCTCTCTCACACTCCCAATCTCTCTCTCTCTCACTCCCAGCCTCTCTCTCACGCACTCCCACCCAATCTCTCATTCTCTCTCACACTCCCAATCTCTCTCTCACACTCCCAGTCCCCTCTCGCTCTCACACTCCCACTCTCTCTCTCTCTCACACTCACAATCTCTCTCTCTCACACTCCCAATCTCTCTCTCTCACACTCCCAATCTCTCTCTCTCTCTCACACTCCCAATCTCTCTCCCTCACACTCCCAATCTCTCTCTCTCACACTCCCAATCTCTCCCTCTCTCACACTCCCAATCTCTCTCTCTCTTACACTCCCAGTCTCTCTCTCACACTCCCAATCTCTCTCTCTCTCACACTCCCAATCTCTCTCTCTCACACTCCCAATCTCTCTCTCTCACACTCCCAATCTCTCTCCCTCTCTCACACTCCCAATCTCTCTCTCTCTCTCACACTCCCAGCCTCTCTCTCTCTCTCACACTCCCAGTCTCTCTCTCTCTCATACTCCCAATCTCTCTCTCTCACACTCCCAATCTCTCTCTCTCACACTCCAAATCTCTCTCTCTCTCTCACACTCCCAATCTCTCTCTCTCTCACACTGCCAATCTCTCTCTCACACTGCCAATCTCTCTCTCACACTCCCAATCTCTCTCTCTCACACTCCCAATCTCTCTCTCTCACACTCCCAATCTCTCCCTCTCTCACATTCCCAATCTCTCCCTCTCTCACATTCCCAATCTCTCTCTCTCTCACACTCCCAATCTCTCTCTCACACTCCCAATCTCTCTCTCACACTCCCAATCTCTCTCTCTCTCACACTCCCAATCCAATTCCAATTCCAATTAAAATGCTTTATTGGCATGAAAGTTTACAGAGAACCATATTGCCAAAGCTTACATAGCAAAAAGGTACAGTTTTCCAACATTCTGTAGGTGTCAATCGATTTGACATTTGTTGGGTACATACAATATTACTTTTAAACAATATTAATTTTAAACAGTCTTTGTACTTCATTTGGTACGTTCAATATTAATTTTAAACAGTCTTAATTTTAAACAGTCCTCAGGTTGTGACATGTTGTTACATATTTGGCCCCAAGGTATGGTCTGTCTCCTTCTCCTAGGACTAATCTCAATTTTGACAGATCATCCAATTCCTTGAAATCTGGGGTTGTTTGGCTTAGCTTGTTGAATAATATGTTTCTTGATGTGTTGAATTTTTCGCATTTTAGGAGGAAATGCATTTCTGTTTCAACCTCGCCAGCCAGACATTGATCGCATATTCTATTCTCTCTAGGCTGCCAGGATTTCTTGTATCTGCCTTTTTCAATTTCCAGTTGGTGGTCGCTTAGTCTGTACCTGGTGAGGGTCTGTCTCTGTTTTGTGTCTCTGATGGTCGTGAGGTAGTCTGCCAGTTTATATTCTCTTTTTAGGGCCCGGTAACATTCTAATCTGCTTTGGCTTTCGGTTATTTTGTTCCAATGTTCCAGGTAGGTTTCTTTGCATTTTTTAATGATTTGGTTCACTCGGATTGGTGTTTGGACGGCTGTGTTGGTCTGGGGCTGGTCAGGGTCCGGCTGAGTACTTAGTTTCCGTAGCAGCTGACTCAGGGGACTCTTTTCTGGGTTTAGCTCTTGGGTCTGAAAGGCTTTGAAATGAAGGGTGTCTGGGGAGCTAGATTTGAGGTGATTTAGGAAGTTTAGTGCTCGTTTTTGGATGTTTTATGTATCAGTGGGTATCTGCCTAGTTCGGCTCTGGTCGATGCATTTGTTGCGTTTCTGGTGCGAAGGATTGCTTTCTGCAGAATTGCTAGGGCTTCTATTGTATGTTTTTCCCATTTAGTGTAGCTTTGGTGATTTAGCGGGCCCCATACTTCACTACCGTACAGTGCAATGGGCAGGATTATGCTGTCAAATATTTTGAGCCAGATTTTGATTGGGATTTGGATGTTGTAGAATTTTCTTTTTATTGCATATAGGGCTCTTCGGGCTTTTTCTTTTAGTGCATTCACTGCTATGCTGAAGCTCCCTGATGCTGTAATAGTTAGACCAAGGTAGGTGTAGCTCATAGTGTGTCCTATAGTGATATCACTGAGGGTAAACTGGTATTTGTTTTCCTGACATCTGGGCCTTTTTTGAAAAATCATGATGTTGGTTTTCTTTAGATTTACTGTTAGAGCCCAATTTTGGCAGTATTTGTCGAGTAGGTCTAGTTGTTGCTGTAATCCCTGTTCTGTGGGAGACAGCAGAACCAGGTCGTCCGCATAGAACAGGGATTTCACTTCTCCATCTAGGAGACGGAGACCTGGTGACTCGCTTTGCTCCAGCATGTCTGCTAATTCATTTATGTATATGTTGAACAGGGTCGGGCTCAAATTGCAGCCCTGCCGGACGCCTCTTCTCTGGGTGAAGAAATCGGTGCGTTTGTCTCCAATTTTGACCCCGCATTTGTTTTTCAGATACATTGATTTAATAAGGTCATAGACTTTGCCCCCTATTCCACATTGAAGAAGTTTATAATAGAGCCCTTCGTGCCATATAGAGTCAAAGGCTTTCTTGAAGTCGATGAAACAGGCGAATATTTTCCCATTTTTTGTTTGGTGTATATGTTTTTCAATGAGGGTGTGAAGGGTATAGATATGGTCGGCGGTGCGGTGTTTTGGAAGAAAGCCTATTTGGTTTTTTCTGAGGATATTATGTTTGTTAAGAAAATCAAGTAATCTACTATTTAGAATACTGCAGAATAACTTCCCTAGACAACTGTTGACACAGATGCCGCGGTAGTTATTTGGGTCTGATTTGTTTCCGCTTTTATATATGGGGGAGATTAGTCCTTGGCACCAGATATCGGGAAAACAGCCTGAACGTAATATGATGTTGAATAATTTGAGTACCGCACCCTGCATCTCCATATTGCTGAACTTGAGCATTTCATTTTTGATGTTGTCTGGGCCACAGGCTTTCTTTAGGTGGAGAGATTTTGTTTTTGTGGCCATTTCTTTCCATGTGATTGGGGAGTCTAGAGGGTTTTGGTTGTCTTTGATTGTTGCTTCTAATGTGTGGAGTTTTTCTGTGACCTGATGTTGACTTGGGTTGTTTCGTTTATTGGGATGTCTTTGTAGAGGTTTTCAAAATGTGTTCTCCAGATGTCGCCATCTCTCTCTCTCTCTCACACTCCCAATCTCTCTCACATTCCCAATCTCTCTCTCTCACACTCCCAATCTCTCCCACTCTCACACTCCCAATCTCTCTCTCTCTCACACTCCCAGTCTCTCTCTCTCTCACACTCCCAATCTCTCTCTCTCACACTCCCAGTCTCTCTCTCTCTGTCACACTCCCAATCTCTCTCTCTCTCACACTCCCAATCTCTCTCTCTCACACTCCCAATCTCTCTCTCTCACACTCAGTCTCTCTCTCTCTCACACTCCCAGTCTCTCTCTCTCACACTCCCAGTCTCTCTCTCTCTCTCACACTCCCAGTCTCTCTCTCTCTCTCACACTCCCAAACTGTCTCTCTCACACACTCCCAATCTCTCTCTCTCTCACTTCCAGTCTCTCTCTCTCTCACACTCCCAATCTCTCTCTCTCTCTCTCTCACACTCCCAATCTCTCTCTCTCTCACTCCCAATCTCTCTCTCTCTCACACTCCCAATCTCTCTCTCTCACATTCCCAATCTCTCTCTCTCACACTCCCAATCTCTCCCTCTCTCACACTCCCAACCTCTCTCTCTCTCACACTCCCAGTCTCACTCCCTCCCACTCCCAATCTCTCTCTCTCTCACACTGCCAATCTCTCTCTCACACTCCCAATCTCTCTCTCTCACACTCCCAATCTCTCTCTCTCTCACACTCTCAATCTCTCTCTCTCACACTCCCAATCTCTCTCTCTCTCACACTCCCAATCTCTCTCTCTCTCTCTCACACTACCCATCTCTCTCTCCCACTCCCAATCTCTCTCTCTCTCACACTGCCAATCTCTCTCTCACCCTCCCAATCTCTCTCTCTCTCACACTCCCAATCTCTCTCTCTCTCTCACTCCCAATCTCTCTCTCTCACTCCCACTCTCTCTCTCTCACACTCCCAATCTCTCTCTCTCTCACACTCCCAATCTCTCTCTCTCTCACACTGCCAATCTCTCTCTCACACTGCCAATCTCTCTCTCACACTCCCAATCTCTCTCTCTCACACTCCCAATCTCTCTCTCTCACACTCCCAATCTCTCCCTCTCTCACATTCCCAATCTCTCTCTCTCTCACACTCCCAATCTCTCTCTCACACTCCCAATCTCTCTCTCACACTCCCAATCTCTCTCTCTCTCACACTCCCAATCTCTCTCTCTCTCACACTCCCAATCTCCAATTCCAATTCCAATTCCAATTAAAATGCTTTATTGGCATGAAAGTTTACAGAGAACCATATTGCCAAAGCTTACATAGCAAAAAGGTACAGTTTTCCAACATTCTGTAGGTGTCAATCGATTTGACATTTGTTGGGTACATACAATATTACTTTTAAACAATATTAATTTTAAACAGTCCTTTGTACTTCATTTGGTACGTTCAATATTAATTTTAAACAGTCTTAATTTTAAACAGTCCTCAGGTTGTGACATGTTGTTACATATTTGGCCCCAAGGTATGGTCTGTCTCCTTCTCCTAGGACTAATCTCAATTTTGACAGATCATCCAATTCCTTGAAATCTGG
Organism: Somniosus microcephalus; assembly: GCF_052327205.1. Lineage (NCBI taxonomy): Eukaryota > Metazoa > Chordata > Chondrichthyes > Squaliformes > Somniosidae > Somniosus > Somniosus microcephalus. The sequence goes on from NC_140998.1 coordinate 231,283,921, forward strand.
GGTTGTTTGGCTTAGCTTGTTGAATAATATGTTTCTTGATGTGTTGAATTTTTCGCATTTTAGGAGGAAATGCATTTCTGTTTCAACCTCGCCAGCCAGACATTGATCGCATATTCTATTCTCTCTAGGCTGCCAGGATTTCTTGTATCTGCCTTTTTCAATTTCCAGTTGGTGGTCGCTTAGTCTGTACCTGGTGAGGGTCTGTCTCTGTTTTGTGTCTCTGATGGTCGTGAGGTAGTCTGCCAGTTTATATTCTCTTTTTAGGGCCCGGTAACATTCTAATCTGCTTTGGCTTTCGGTTATTTTGTTCCAATGTTCCAGGTAGGTTTCTTTGCATTTTTTAATGATTTGGTTCACTCGGATTGGTGTTTGGACGGCTGTGTTGGTCTGGGGCTGGTCAGGGTCCGGCTGAGTACTTAGTTTCCGTAGCAGCTGACTCAGGGGACTCTTTTCTGGGTTTAGCTCTTGGGTCTGAAAGGCTTTGAAATGAAGGGTGTCTGGGGAGCTAGATTTGAGGTGATTTAGGAAGTTTAGTGCTCGTTTTTGGATGTTTATTATCAGTGGGTATCTGCCTAGTTCGGCTCTGCATGCATTTGTTGGCGTTTTTCTTTGGGTGCGAAGGATGCTTCGGCAGAATTCTGCATGTAGGGCTTCTATTGTATGTTTTTCCCATTTAGTGTAGCTTTGGTGATTTAGCGGGCCCCATACTTCACTACCGTACAGTGCAATGGGCAGGATTATGCTGTCAAATATTTTGAGCCAGATTTTGATTGGGATTTGGATGTTGTAGAATTTTCTTTTTATTGCATATAGGGCTCTTCGGGCTTTTTCTTTTAGTGCATTCACTGCTATGCTGAAGCTCCCTGATGCTGTAATAGTTAGACCAAGGTAGGTGTAGCTCATAGTGTGTCCTATAGTGATATCACTGAGGGTAAACTGGTATTTGTTTTCCTGACATCTGGGCCTTTTTTGAAAAATCATGATGTTGGTTTTCTTTAGATTTACTGTTAGAGCCCAATTTTGGCAGTATTTGTCGAGTAGGTCTAGTTGTTGCTGTAATCCCTGTTCTGTGGGAGACAGCAGAACCAGGTCGTCCGCATAGAACAGGGATTTCACTTCTCCATCCAGGAGACGGAGACCTGGTGACTCGCTTTGCTCCAGCATGTCTGCTAATTCATTTATGTATATGTTGAACAGGGTCGGGCTCAAATTGCAGCCCTGCCGGACGCCTCTTCTCTGGGTGAAGAAATCGGTGCGTTTGTCTCCAATCTCTCTCTCTCTCACACTCCCAGTCTCTCTCTCTCTCACACTCCCAATCTCTCTCTCTCTCACACTCCCAATCTCTCTCTCTCACTCCCCAGTCTCTCTCTCTCTCCCACTCCCAGTCTCTCTCACACTCCCAATCTCTCTCTCACACTCCCAATCTCTCTCTCACACTCCCACTCTCTCTCTCACACTCCCAATCTCTCTCTCTCACACTCCCAATCTCTCTCTCTCTCACTCCCAATCTCTCTCTCTCACACTCCCAATCTCTCTCTCTCACACACCCAATCTCTCTCTCACTCCCAGTCTCTCTCTCTCTCTCACCCTCCCAGTCTCTCACTCCCAATCTCTCTCTCTCACACTCCCAATCTCTCTCTCACACTCCCAATCTCTCTCCCTCACACTCCCAATCTCTCTCCCTCACACTCCCAATCTCTCTCTCTCTCACACTCCCAATCTCTCTCTCTCACCCTCCCAGCCTCTCTCTCTCACACTCCCAGTCTCTCTCTCTCTCACACTCCCAATCTCTCCCTCTCTCACACTCCCAATCTCTCTCTCTCTCACTCCCAGCCTCTCTCTCACGCACTCCCAATCTCTCATTCTCTCTCACACTCCCAATCTCTCTCTCACACTCCCAGTCCCTCTCGCTCTCACACTCCCACTCTCTCTCTCTCTCACACTCACAATCTCTCTCTCTCACACTCCCAATCTCTCTCTCTCACACTCCCAATCTCTCTCTCTCTCTCACACTCCCAATCTCTCTCCCTCACACTCCCAATCTCTCTCTCTCACACTCCCAATCTCTCCCTCTCTCACACTCCCAATCTCTCTCTCTCTTACACTCCCAGTCTCTCTCTCACACTCCCAATCTCTCTCTCTCTCACACTCCCAATCTCTCTCTCTCACACTCCCAATCTCTCTCTCTCACACTCCCAATCTCTCTCCCTCTCTCACACTCCCAATCTCTCTCTCTCTCTCACACTCCCAGCCTCTCTCTCTCTCTCACACTCCCAGTCTCTCTCTCTCTCATACTCCCAATCTCTCTCTCTCACACTCCCAATCTCTCTCTCTCACACTCCAAATCTCTCTCTCTCTCTCACACTCCCAATCTCTCTCTCTCTCACACTGCCAATCTCACTCTCACACTGCCAATCTCTCTCTCACACTCCCAATCTCTCTCTCTCACACTCCCAATCTCTCTCTCTCACACTCCCAATCTCTCCCTCTCTCACATTCCCAATCTCTCTCTCTCTCACACTCCCAATCTCTCTCTCACACTCCCAATCTCTCTCTCACACTCCCAATCTCTCGCTCTCTCACACTCCCAATCTCTCTCTCTCTCACACTCCCAATCTCTCTCTCTCACATTCCCAATCTCTCTCTCTCACACTCCCAATCTCTCCCACTCTCACACTCCCAATCTCTCTCTCTCTCACACTCCCAGTCTCTCTCTCTCTCACACTCCCAATCTCTCTCTCTCACACTCCCAATCTCTCTCTCTCTCACTCCCAATCTCTCTCTCTCACACTCCCAATCTCTCTCTCTCTCACACTCCCAATCTCTCTCTCTCACATTCCCAATCTCTCTCTCTCACACTCCCAATCTCTCCCACTCTCACACTCCCAATCTCTCTCTCTCTCACACTCCCAGTCTCTCTCTCTCTCACACTCCCAATCTCTCTCTCTCACACTCCCAATCTCTCTCTCTCTCACACTCCCAATCTCTCTCTCTCACTCCCAGTCTCTCTCTCTCTCACACTCCCAGTCTCTCTCACACTCCCAATCTCTCTCTCACACTCCCAATCTCTCTCTCACACTCCCACTCTCTCTCTCACACTCCCAATCTCTCTCTCTCACACTCCCAATCTCTCTCTCTCTCACTCCCAATCTCTCTCTCTCACACTCCCAATCTCTCTCTCTCACACACCCAATCTCTCTCTCACTCCCAGTCTCTCTCTCTCTCTCACCCTCCCAGTCTCTCACTCCCAATCTCTCTCTCTCACACTCCAATCTCTCTCTCTCACACTCCCAATCTCTCTCCCTCACACTCCCAATCTCTCTCCCTCACACTCCCAATCTCTCTCTCTCTCACACTCCCAATCTCTCTCTCTCACCCTCCCAGCCTCTCTCTCTCACACTCCCAGTCTCTCTCTCTCTCACACTCCCAATCTCTCCCTCTCTCACACTCCCAATCTCTCTCTCTCTCACTCCCAGCCTCTCTCTCACGCACTCCCAATCTCTCATTCTCTCTCACACTCCCAATCTCTCTCTCACACTCCCAGTCCCCTCTCGCTCTCACACTCCCACTCTCTCTCTCTCTCACACTCACAATCTCTCTCTCTCACACTCCCAATCTCTCTCTCTCACACTCCCAATCTCTCTCTCTCTCTCACACTCCCAATCTCTCTCCCTCACACTCCCAATCTCTCTCTCTCACACTCCCAATCTCTCCCTCTCTCACACTCCCAATCTCTCTCTCTCTTACACTCCCAGTCTCTCTCTCACACTCCCAATCTCTCTCTCTCTCACACTCCCAATCTCTCTCTCTCACACTCCCAATCTCTCTCTCTCACACTCCCAATCTCTCTCCCTCTCTCACACTCCCAATCTCTCTCTCTCTCTCACACTCCCAGCCTCTCTCTCTCTCTCACACTCCCAGTCTCTCTCTCTCTCATACTCCCAATCTCTCTCTCTCACACTCCCAATCTCTCTCTCTCACACTCCAAATCTCTCTCTCTCTCTCACACTCCCAATCTCTCTCTCTCTCACACTGCCAATCTCTCTCTCACACTGCCAATCTCTCTCTCACACTCCCAATCTCTCTCTCTCACACTCCCAATCTCTCTCTCACACTCCCAATCTCTCCCTCTCTCACATTCCCAATCTCTCTCTCTCTCACACTCCCAATCTCTCTCTCACACTCCCAATCTCTCTCTCACACTCCCAATCTCTCTCTCTCTCACTGCCAATCTCTCTCTTTCACACTCCCAATCTCTCTCTCTCACACACCCAATCTCTCTCTCTCTCACTCCCAGTCTCTCTCTCTCACCCTCCCAGTCTCTCTCTCACTCCCAACCTCTCTCTCTCACACTCCCAATCTCTCTCTCTCACACTCCCAATCTCTCTCCCTCACACTCCCAATCTCTCTCTCTCACACTCCCAATCTCTCTCTCTCACACTCCGAGCCACTCTCTCTCTCACACTCCCAGTCTCTCTCTCTCTCACACTCGCAATCTCTCCCTCTCTCACACTCCCAATCTCTCTCTCTCTCACTCCCAGCCTCTCTCTCACACACTCCCAATCTCTCTCTCTCTCTCACACTCCCAATCTCTCTCTCACACTCCCAGTCCCTCTCTCTCTCACACTCCCAGTCTCTCTCTCACACTCCCAATCTCTCTCTCTCACACTCCCAATCTCTCTCTCTCACACTCCCAATCTCTCTCTCTCTCTCACACTCCCAATCTCTCTCCCTCACACTCCCAATCTCTCTCCCTCTCACACTCCCAATCTCTCCCTCTCACACTCCCAATCTCTCTCTCTCACACTCCCAATCTCTCTCTCTCACACTCTCTATCTCTCTCTCTTACACTCCAAATCTCTCCCTCTCTCACATTCCCAATCTCTCTCTCTATCACACTCCCAGTCTCTCTCTCTCTCACACTCCCAATCTCTCTCTCTCACTCCCAATCTCTTTCTCTCACACTCACAATCTCTCTCTCTCTCTCACACTCCCAATCTCTCTCTCTCTTTCACTCCCAGTCTCTCTCTCTCACACTCCCAGTCTCTCTCTCTCTCACACTCCCAGTCTCTCTCTCTCTCTCACTCCCAATCTCTCTCTCTCACACTCCCAATCTCTCTCTCTCTCACACTCCCAATCTCTCTCTCTCTCACACTCCCAATCTCTCTCTCTCTCACACTCCCAATCTCTCTCTCTCACACTCCCAGTCTCTTTCTCTCTCACACTCCCAGTCTCTCTCTCTCACACTCCCAGTCTCTCTCTCTCTCACACTCCCAGTCTCTCTCTCTCTGTCACACTCCCAATCTCTCTCTCTCTCACACTCCCAATCTCTCTCTCTCTCACACTCCCAATCTCTCTCTCTCACACTCAGTCTCTCTCTCTCTCACACTCCCAGTCTCTCTCTCTCACACTCCCAGTCTCTCTCTCTCTCTCACACTCCCAGTCTCTCTCTCTCTCTCACACTCCCAAACTGTCTCTCTCACACACTCCCAATCTCTCTCTCTCTCACTCCCAGTCTCTCTCTCTCTCACACTCCCAATCTCTCTCTCTCTCTCTCTCACACTCCCAATCTCTCTCTCTCTCACTCCCAATCTCTCTCTCTCTCACACTCCCAATCTCTCTCTCTCACATTCCCAATCTCTCTCTCTCACACTCCCAATCTCTCCCTCTCTCACACTCCCAACCTCTCTCTCTCTCACACTCCCAGTCTCACTCCCTCCCACTCCCAATCTCTCTCTCTCTCACACTGCCAATCTCTCTCTCACACTCCCAATCTCTCTCTCTCACACTCCCAATCCCTTTCTCTCTCACACTCTCAATCTCTCTCTCTCACACTCTCAATCTCTCTCTCTCACACTCCCAATCTCTCCCTCTCTCACATTCCCAATCTCTCTCTCTCTCACACTCCCAATCTCTCTCTCACACTCCCAATCTCTCTCTCACACTCCCAATCTCTCTCTCTCTCACACTCCCAATCTCTCTCTCTCTCACACTCCCAATCTCTCTCTCTCACATTCCCAATCTCTCTCTCTCACACTCCCAATCTCTCCCACTCTCACACTCCCAATCTCTCTCTCTCTCACACTCCCAGTCTCTCTCTCTCTCACACTCCCAATCTCTCTCTCTCACACTCCCAGTCTCTCTCTCTCTGTCACACTCCCAATCTCTCTCTCTCTCACACTCCCAATCTCTCTCTCTCTCACACTCCCAATCTCTCTCTCTCACACTCAGTCTCTCTCTCTCTCACACTCCCAGTCTCTCTCTCTCACACTCCCAGTCTCTCTCTCTCTCTCACACTCCCAGTCTCTCTCTCTCTCTCACACTCCCAAACTGTCTCTCTCACACACTCCCAATCTCTCTCTCTCTCACTCCAATTCCAATTCCAATTCCAATTCCAATTAAAATGCTTTATTGGCATGAAAGTTTACAGAGAACCATATTGCCAAAGCTTACATAGCAAAAAGGTACAGTTTTCCAACATTCTGTAGGTGTCAATCGATTTGACATTTGTTGGGTACATACAAGATTACTTTTAAACAATATTAATTTTAAACAGTCTTTGTACTTCATTTGGTACGTTCAATATTAATTTTAAACAGTCCTCAGGTTGTGACATGTTGTTACATATTTGGCCCCAAGGTATGGTCTGTCTCCTTCTCCTAGGACTAATCTCAATTTTGACAGATCATCCAATTCCTTGAAATCTGGGGTTGTTTGGCTTAGCTTGTTGAATAATATGTTTCTTGATGTGTTGAATTTTTCGCATTTTAGGAGGAAATGCATTTCTGTTTCAACCTCGCCAGCCAGACATTGATCGCATATTCTATTCTCTCTAGGCTGCCAGGATTTCTTGTATCTGCCTTTTTCAATTTCCAGTTGGTGGTCGCTTAGTCTGTACCTGGTGAGGGTCTGTCTCTGTTTTGTGTCTCTGATGGTCGTGAGGTAGTCTGCCAGTTTATATTCTCTTTTTAGGGCCCGGTAACATTCTAATCTGCTTTGGCTTTCGGTCTCTCTCTCTCTCACACTCCCAATCTCTCTCTCTCTCTCTCACACTCCCAATCTCTCTCTCTCTCACTCCCAATCTCTCTCTCTCTCACACTCCCAATCTCTCTCTCTCACATTCCCAATCTCTCTCTCTCACACTCCCAATCTCTCCCTCTCTCACACTCCCAACCTCTCTCTCTCTCTCACTCCCAGTCTCACTCCCTCCCACTCCCAATCTCTCTCTCTCTCACACTGTCAATCTCTCTCTCACACTCCCAATCTCTCTCTCTCACAGTCCCAATCTCTCTCTCTCTCACACTCTCAATCTCTCTCTCTCACACTCCCAATCTCTCTCTCTCTCACACTCCCAATCTCTCTCTCTCTCTCTCACACTACCAATCTCTCTCTCCCACTCCCAATCTCTCTCTCTCTCACACTGCCAATCTCTCTCTCACCCTCCCAATCTCTCTCTCTCTCACACTCCCAATCTCTCTCTCTCTCTCACTCCCAATCTCTCTCTCTCACTCCCACTCTCTCTCTCTCACACTCCCAATCTCTCTCTCTCTCACACTCCCAATCTCTCTCTCTCTCACACTGCCAATCTCTCTCTCACACTGCCAATCTCTCTCTCACACTCCCAATCTCTCTCTCACACTCCCAATCTCTCTCTCTCACACTCCCAATCTCTCCCTCTCTCACATTCCCAATCTCTCTCTCTCTCACACTCCCAATCTCTCTCTCACACTCCCAATCTCTCTCACACTCCCAATCTCTCTCTCTCTCACACTCCCAATCTCTCTCTCTCTCACACTCCCAATCTCTCTCTCTCACATTCCCAATCTCTCTCTCTCACACTCCCAATCTCTCCCACTCTCACACTCCCAATCTCTCTCTCTCTCACACTCCCAGTCTCTCTCTCTCTCACACTCCCAATCTCTCTCTCTCACACTCCCAATCTCTCTCTCTCTCACACTCCCAATCTCTCTCTCTCACTCCCAGTCTCTCTCTCTCTCACACTCCCAGTCTCTCTCACACTCCCAATCTCTCTCTCACACTCCCAATCTCTCTCTCACACTCCCACTCTCTCTCTCACACTCCCAATCTCTCTCTCTCACACTCCCAATCTCTCTCTCTCTCACTCCCAATCTCTCTCTCTCACACTCCCAATCTCTCTCTCTCACACACCCAATCTCTCTCTCACTCCCAGTCTCTCTCTCTCTCTCACCCTCCCAGTCTCTCACTCCCAATCTCTCTCTCTCACACTCCCAATCTCTCTCTCTCACACTCCCAATCTCTCTCCCTCACACTCCCAATCTCTCTCCCTCACACTCCCAATCTCTCTCTCTCTCACACTCCCAATCTCTCTCTCTCACCCTCCCAGCCTCTCTCTCTCACACTCCCAGTCTCTCTCTCTCTCACACTCCCAATCTCTCCCTCTCTCACACTCCCAATCTCTCTCTCTCTCACTCCCAGCCTCTCTCTCACGCACTCCCAATCTCTCATTCTCTCTCACACTCCCAATCTCTCTCTCACACTCCCAGTCCCTCTCGCTCTCACACTCCCACTCTCTCTCTCTCTCACACTCACAATCTCTCTCTCTCACACTCCCAATCTCTCTCTCTCACACTCCCAATCTCTCTCTCTCTCTCACACTCCCAATCTCTCTCCCTCACACTCCCAATCTCTCTCTCTCACACTCCCAATCTCTCCCTCTCTCACACTCCCAATCTCTCTCTCTCTTACACTCCCAGTCTCTCTCTCACACTCCCAATCTCTCTCTCTCTCACACTCCCAATCTCTCTCTCTCACACTCCCAATCTCTCTCTCTCACACTCCCAATCTCTCTCCCTCTCTCACACTCCCAATCTCTCTCTCTCTCTCACACTCCCAGCCTCTCTCTCTCTCTCACACTCCCAGTCTCTCTCTCTCTCATACTCCCAATCTCTCTCTCTCACACTCCCAATCTCTCTCTCTCACACTCCAAATCTCTCTCTCTCTCTCACACTCCCAATCTCTCTCTCTCTCACACTGCCAATCTCTCTCTCACACTGCCAATCTCTCTCTCACACTCCCAATCTCTCTCTCTCACACTCCCAATCTCTCTCTCTCACACTCCCAATCTCTCCCTCTCTCACATTCCCAATCTCTCTCTCTCTCACACTCCCAATCTCTCTCTCACACTCCCAATCTCTCTCTCACACTCCCAATCTCTCTCTCTCTCACACTCCCAATCTCTCTCTCTCTCACACTCCCAATCTCTCTCTCTCACATTCCCAATCTCTCTCTCTCACACTCCCAATCTCTCCCACTCTCACACTCCCAATCTCTCTCTCTCTCACACTCCCAGTCTCTCTCTCTCTCACACTCCCAATCTCTCTCTCTCACACTCCCAATCTCTCTCTCTCTCACACTCCCAATCTCTCTCTCTCACTCCCAGTCTCTCTCTCTCTCACACTCCCAGTCTCTCTCACACTCCCAATCTCTCTCTCACACTCCCAATCTCTCTCTCACACAATTCAATTCAATTCAATTCAATTCAAATGCTTTATTGGCATGAAAGTTTACAGAGAACCATATTGCCAAAGCTTACATTGCAAAAAGGTACAGTTTTCTAACATTCTGTAGGTGTCAATCGATTTGACATTTGTTGGGTACATACAATATTACTTTTAAACAATATTAATTTTAAACAGTCTTTGTACTTCATTTGGTACGTTCAATATTAATTTTAAACAGTCTTAATTTTAAACAGTCCTCAGGTTGTGACATGTTGTTACATATTTGGCCCCAAGGTATGGTCTGTCTCCTTCTCCTAGGACTAATCTCAATTTTGACAGATCATCCAATTCCTTGAAATCTGGGGTTGTTTGGCTTAGCTTGTTGAATAATATGTTTCTTGATGTGTTGAATTTTTCGCATTTTAGGAGGAAATGCATTTCTGTTTCAACCTCGCCAGCCAGACATTGATCGCATATTCTATTCTCTCTAGGCTGCCAGGATTTCTTGTATCTGCCTTTTTCAATTTCCAGTTGGTGGTCGCTTAGTCTGTACCTGGTGAGGGTCTGTCTCTGTTTTGTGTCTCTGATGGTCGTGAGGTAGTCTGCCAGTTTATATTCTCTTTTTAGGGCCCGGTAACATTCTAATCTGCTTTGGCTTTCGGTTATTTTGTTCCAATGTTCCAGGTAGGTTTCTTTGCATTTTTTAATGATTTGGTTCACTCGGATTGGTGTTTGGACGGCTGTGTTGGTCTGGGGCTGGTCAGGGTCCGGCTGAGTACTTAATTTCAGTAGCAGCTGACTCAGGGGACTCTTTTCTGGGTTTAGCTCTTGGGTCTGAAAGGCTTTGAAATGAAGGGTGTCTGGGGAGCTAGATTTGAGGTGATTTAGGAAGTTTAGTGCTCGTTTTTGGATGTTTATTATCAGTGGGTATCTGCCTAGTTCGGCTCTGCATGCATTTGTTGGCGTTTTTCTTTGGGTGCGAAGGATGCTTCGGCAGAATTCTGCATGTAGGGCTTCTATTGTGTGTTTTTCCCATTTAGTGTAGCTTTGGTGATTTAGCGGGCCCCATACTTCACTACCGTACAGTGCAATGGGCAGGATTATGCTGTCAAAAATTTTGAGCCAGATTTTGATTGGGATTTGGATGTTGTAGAATTTTCTTTTTATTGCATATAGGGCTCTTCGGGCTTTTTCTTTTAGTGCATTCACTGCTATGCTGAAGCTCCCTGATGCTGTAATAGTTAGACCAAGGTAGGTGTAGCTCATAGTGTGTCCTATAGTGGTATCACTGAGGGTAAACTGGTATTTGTTTTCCTGACATCTGGGTCTTTTCTGAAAAATCATGATGTTGGTTTTCTTTAGATTTACTGTTAGAGCCCAATTTTGGCAGTATTTGTCAAGTAGGTCTAGTTGTTGCTGTAATCCCTGCACACTCCCACTCTCTCTCTCACACTCCCAATCTCTCTCTCTCACACTCCCAATCTCTCTCTCTCTCACTCCCAATCTCTCTCTCTCACACTCCCAATCTCTCTCTCTCACACACCCAATCTCTCTCTCTCTCACTCCCAGTCTCTCTCTCTCTCTCACCCTCCCAGTCTCTCACTCCCAATCTCTCTCTCTCACACTCCCAATCTCTCTCTCTCACACTCCCAATCTCTCTCCCTCACACTCCCAATCTCTCTCCCTCACACTCCCAATCTCTCTCTCTCTCACACTCCCAATCTCTCTCTCTCACCCTCCCAGCCTCTCTCTCTCACACTCCCAGTCTCTCTCTCTCTCACACTCCCAATCTCTCCCTCTCTCACACTCCCAATCTCTCTCTCTCTCACTCCCAGCCTCTCTCTCACGCACTCCCAATCTCTCACTCTCTCTCACACTCCCAATCTCTCTCTCACACTCCCAGTCCCTCTCGCTCTCACACTCCCACTCTCTCTCTCTTTCACACTCACAATCTCTCTCTCTCACACTCCCAATCTCTCTCTCTCACACTCCCAATCTCTCTCTCTCTCTCACACTCCCAATCTCTCTCCCTCACACTCCCAATCTCTCTCTCTCACACTCCCAATCTCTCCCTCTCTCACACTCCCAATCTCTCTCTCTCTTACACTCCCAGTCTCTCTCTCACACTCCCAATCTCTCTCTCTCTCACACTCCCAATCTCTCTCTCTCACACTCCCAATCTCTCTCTCTCACACTCCCAATCTCTCTCCCTCTCTCACACTCCCAATCTCTCTCTCTCTCTCACACTCCCTCAGCCTCTCTCTCTCTCTCACACTCCCAGTCTCTCTCTCTCTCATACTCCCAATCTCTCTCTCTCACACTCCCAATCTCTCTCTCTCACACTCCAAATCTCTCTCTCTCTCTCACACTCCCAATCTCTCTCACTCCCAATCTCTCTCTCTCACACTCCCAATGTCTCTCTCTCACACTCCCAATCTCTCTCTCTCTCACACTCCCAATCTCTCTCTCTCTCACTCACAGTCTCTCTCTCTCTCACTCCCAATCTCTCTCTCACACACTCCCAGTCTCTCTCTCTCACACTCCCAATCTCTCTCTCTCACACTCCCAATCTCTCTCTCTCACACTCCAAATCTCTCTCTCTCTCTCACACTCCCAATCTCTCTCTCACACTCCCAATTTCTCTCTCACACTCCCAATCTCTCTCTCTCTCACACTCCCAATCTCTCTCTCTCACATTCCCAATCTCTCTCTCTCACACTCCCAATCTCTCCCTCTCTCACACTCCCAATCTCTCTCTCTCTCACACTCCCAGTCTCTCTCTCTCTCACACTCCCAATCTCTCTTTCTCACACTCCCAATCTCTCTCTCTCTCACACTCCCAATCTCTCTCTCTCTCACACTCCCAATCTCTCTCTCTCACTCCCAGTCTCTCTCTCTCACACTCCCAGTCTCTCTCACACTCCCAATCTCTCTCTCACACTCCCAATCTCTCTCTCACACTCCCAATCTCTCTCTCA
>NC_140998.1:231296880-231343249 GCF_052327205.1 Somniosus microcephalus
GGGTGTGGGGTTATATCAGTGTTACAGTGAGGGGTGTGGGGTAATATCGGAGTGTTACAGTGAGGGGTGTGGGGTATATCAGTGTTACAGTGAGGGTTGTGGAGTATATCAGTGTCACAGTGAGGGGTGTGGGGTATATCAGTGTTACAGTGAGGGGTGTGTGGGTATATCGAGTGTGTTACAGTGAGTGGTGTGGGGTATATCAGTGTTGCAGTGAGGGGTGTGGGGTATATCGCAGTGTTACAGTGAGGGGTGGGGTGTATCAGTGTTAAAGTGAGGGTGTGGGGTATATCAGTGTTACAGTGAGGGGTGTGTGGTATATCAGTGTTACAGTGAGGGTGTGGGGTATATCGAGTGTTACAGTGAGGGGTGTGGGGTATATCAGTGTTACAGTGAGGGGTGTGTGGTATATCAGTGTTACACTGAGGGGTGTGGGGTATATCGGAGTCTGTTACAGTGAGTGGTGTGGGGTATATCAGTGTTACAGTGAGGGGTGTGGGGTATATCAGTGTTAAAGTGAGGGGTGTGTGGTATATCAGTGCTACAGTGAGGAGTGTGGGGTATATCAGTGTTACAGTGAGGGGTGTGGGGTATATCGGAGTGTTACAGTGAGGGGTGTGGGGTATATCAGTGTTACAGTGAGGGGTGTGTGGTATATCAGTGTTACAGTGAGCGGTGTGGAGTATATCAGTGTTACAGTGAGGGGTGTGGGGTATATCAGTGTTACAGTGAGGGGTGTGGGGTATATCGGAGTGTGTTACAGTGAGTGGTGTGGGGTATATCAGTGTTACAGTGAGGGGTGTGGGGTGTATCGGAGTGTTACAGTGAGGGGTGTGGGGTATATCAGTGTAACAGTGAGGGGTGTGGGGCATATTTGAATGTTACAGTGAGGGGTGTGGGGTATATCAGTGTTACAGTGAGGGGTGTGAAATATATCACTGTTTCAGTGAGGGGTGTGGGGTATATCGGAGTGTTACAGTGAGTGGTGTGGGGTATATCAGTGTTACAGTGAGGGGTGTTGGGTATATCAGTGTTACAGTGAGGGGTGTGGGGTATATCAGTGTTACAATGAGGGGTGTGGGGTATATCAGTGTTACAGTGAGGGGTGTGGTGTATATGGGAGTGTTACAGTGAGGGGTGTGGGGTATATCAGTGTTACAGTGAGGGTTGTGGGGTATATCAGTGCTGCAGTGAGAGGTGTGCGGTATATAAATGTTACAGTGAGGGGTGCGGGGTATATCGGAGTGTTAGAGTGAGGGTTGGGGGTATATCAGTGTTACAGTGAGGGGTGTGGGGTATGTCAGTGTTACAGTGAGCGGTTCGGGGTATATCAGTGTTACAGAGAGGGGTGTGAAATATATCAGTGTTACAGTGAGGGGTGTGGGGTATATCGGAGTGTTACAGTGAGGGGTGTGGGCTATATCAGTGTTACAGTGAGGGGTGTGGGTATATCGGAGTGTTACAGTGAGGGGTTTCGGGTATATCGGAGTGTTACATTGAGGGGTGTGGGGTATATCAGTTATACACTGATGTGTGTGGGGTATATCAGTGTTACAGTGAGGGGTGTGGGGTATATCAGTGTTACAGTGAGGGGTGTGGGGTATATCAGTGTTACAGTGAGGGGTGTGGGGTATATCAGAGTGTTACAGTGAGGGGTGTGGGGTATATCAGTGTTACAGTGAGGGGTGTGGGGAAAATCAGTGTATGAGTGAGGGGTGTGGAGTATATCAGTGTTACAGTGAGGGGTGTGGGGTATATCAGTGTTACAGTGAGGGGTGTGGGGTATATCAGTGTTACAGTGAGGGGTTTGGGATATATCAGTTTTACAGTGAGGGGTGTGGGGTATATCAGTGTTACAGTGACGGGTGTGGTGTATATCAGTGCTACAGTGAGGGGTTTGGGGTATATAAGTGTTACAGTGAGGTGTGTGGGGTATATCAGTGTTACAGTGAGGGGTGTGGGGTATATCAGTGCTACAGTGAGGGGTGTGGGGTATATCAGTGTTACAGTGAGGGGTGTGGGGTATATCAGTGTTACAGTGAGGGGTGTGTGTATATCGGAGTGTTACAGTGAGGAGTTTAGGGTAGATCGGAGTGTTACAGTGAGGGGTGTGGGGTATTTCAGTGTTACAGTGAGGGATGTGGGGTATATCGGAGTGTTACAGTGAGGGGTGTGGGGTATATCAGTGTTACAGTGAGGGGTGCGGGGTATATCAGTGTTACAGTGAGGGGTGTGGGGTATATCAGTGTTACAGTGAGGGGCTGTGGGGTATATCAGTGTTACAGTGAGGGGTGTGGGGTGTATCGGAGTGTGTTACAGTGAGTGGTGTGGGGTATATCAGTGTTACAGTGAGGGGTGTGGGGTATATCGGAGTGTTACAGTGAGGGGTGTGGGGTGTATCAGTGTTACAGTGAGGGGTGTGGGGTATATCGGATTTTTACAGTGAGTGTGTGGGGTATATCGGAGTGTGACAGTGAGGGGCGTGGGGTATATCAGTTTAACAGTGAGGGGTGTGGGGTATATTGGAGTGTTACAGTGAGGGGTGTGGGGTATATCAGTGTTACAGTGAGGGGTGTGAAATATATCACTGTTTCAGTGAGGGGTGTGGGGTATATCAGTGTTACAGTGAGGGGTGTGGAGTATATCAGTGTTACAGTGAGGGGTGTGGGGTAAGTCAGTGTTACAGTGAGGGGTGTGGGCTTTATCAGTGTGTTACATGTGAGGGGTGTGGGGTATATCGGAGTGTTACAGTGAGGGGTGTGGGGTATATCAGTGTTACAGTGAGGGGTGTGGGGTATATCAGTGTTACAGTGAGGGGTGTGGGGTTTATCGCAGTGTGACAGTGAGGGGTGTGGCGTATATCAGTGTTACAGTGAGGGGTGTGGGGTATATCAGTGTTACAGTGAGTGGTGTGGGGTATATCAGTGTTACAGTGAGGGGTGTGGGGTATATCAGTGTTACAGTGAGGGGTATGGGGTATATCAGTGTTACAGTGAGGGGTGCGGGTTATATCAGTGTTACAGTGAGGGGTGTGGGGTATATCGGAGTGTTACAGTAAAGGGTGGGGTATATCAGAGTGTTACAGTGAGGGGTTTGGGGTATATCAGTGTTACAGTGAGGGGTGTGGGGTATATCAGTGTTACAGTGAGGGGTGTGGGGTATATCAGTGTTACACTGAGGGGTGTGGGGTATATCGGAGTGTTACAGTGAGGGGTGTGGGGTATATCAGTGTTACAGTGAGGGGTGTGGGGTATATCAGTGTTACAGTGAGGGGTCTGGGGTACATCAGTGCTACAGTCAGGGGTGTTGGGTATATCAGTGTTACAGTGAGGGGTTTGGGGTATATCAGTGTTACAGTGTGGCGTGTGGGGTATATCAGTGTTACAGTGAGGGGTGTCGGGTATGTCAGTGTTACAGTGAGGGGTGTGGGGTATATCAGTGTTACAGTGAGGGGTGTGGGGTATATCAGTGTTACAGTGAGGGGTGTGGGGTATATTGGAGTGTTACAGTGAGGGGTTTGGGGTATATCAGTGTTACGGTGAGGGGTGTGGGGTATATCAGTGTTACAGTGAGCGGTGTGGGGTATATCAGTGTTACAGTGAGGGGTGTGAAATATATCAGTGTTACAGTGAGGGGTGTGGGGTATATCGGAGTGTTACAGTGAGGGGTGTGGGGTATATCAGTGTTACAGTGAGGGGTGTGTGTATATCGGAGTGTAACAGTGAGGGGTTTAGGGTAGATCGGAGTGTTACAGTGAGGGGTGTGGTGTATATCAGTGTTACAGTGAGGGGTGTGGGGAATATCGGAGTGTTACAGTGAGGGGTGTGGGGTATATCAGTGTTACAGTGAGGGTTGTGGAGTATATCAGTGTCACAGTGAGGGGTGTGGGGTATATCAGTGTTACAGTGAGGGGTGTGGGGTATATCGGAGTGTGTTACAGTGAGTGGTGTGGGGTATATCAGTGTTGCAGTGAGGGGTGTGGGGTATATCGCAGTGTTACAGTGAGGGGTGTGGGGTGTATCAGTGTTAAAGTGAGGGGTGTGGGGTATATCAGTGTTACAGTGAGGGGTGTGTGGTATATCAGTGTTACAGTGAGGGGTGTGGGGTATATCGGAGTGTTACAGTGAGGGGTGTGGGGTATATCAGTGTTACAGTGAGGGGTGTGTGGTATATCAGTGTTACACTGAGGGGTGTGGGGTATATCGGAGTCTGTTACAGTGAGTGGTGTGGGGTATATCAGTGTTACAGTGAGGGGTGTGGGGTATATCAGTGTTAAAGTGAGGGGTGTGTGGTATATCAGTGCTACAGTGAGGAGTGTGGGGTATATCAGTGTTACAGTGAGGGGTGTGGGGTATATCGGAGTGTTACAGTGAGGGGTGTGGGGTATATCAGTGTTACAGTGAGGGGTGTGTTGTATATCAGTGTTACAGTGAGCGGTGTGGAGTATATCAGTGTTACAGTGAGGGGTGTGGGGTATATCAGTGTTACAGTGAGGGGTGTGGGGTATATCGGAGTGTGTTACAGTGAGTGGTGTGGGGTATATCAGTGTTACAGTGAGGGGTGTGGGGTGTATCGGAGTGTTACAGTGAGGGGTGTGGGGTATATCAGTGTAACAGTGAGGGGTGTGGGGCATATTTGATTGTTACAGTGAGGGGTGTGGGGTATATCAGTGTTACAGTGAGGGGTGTGAAATATATCACTGTTTCAGTGAGGGGTGTGGGGTATATCGGAGTGTTACAGTGTGGGGTGTGGGGTATATCGGTTTTACAGTGAGGGGTGTGGGGTATATCAGTGTTACAGTGAGGGGTGTGGGGTATATCAGTGTTACAGTGAGGGGTGTGTGCTATATCCGTGTTACAGTGAGGGGTGTGGGGTATATCAGTGTTACAGAGAGGGGTGTGGGGTATATCAGTGTTACAGTGAGGGGTGTGGGGTATATCAGTGTTACAGTGAGGGGTGTGGGGTATATCAGTCTTACACTGAGGGGTGTGGGGTATATCAGTGTTACAGTGAGGGGTGGGGGATATATCGGAGTGTTACAGTCAGGGGTGTGGGGTATATCAGAGTGTTACAGTGAGGGGTGTGGGATATATCAGTGTTACAATGAGGGGTGTGGGGTATATCAGTGTTACACTGAGGGGTGTGGGGTATATCAGAGTGTTACAGTGAGGGGTGTGAGGTATATCAGTGTTACAGTGGGGGGTGTGGGGGATATCAGTGTTACAGTGAGGGGTGTGGGGTATATCAGAGTTATAATGAGGGGTGTGGGGTATATCACTGTTACAGTGAGGGGTGTGGGGTATATCAGTGTTACAGTGAGGGGTGTGGGGTATATCGGAGTGTTACAGTGAGGGGTGTGGGGTATATCAGTGTTACAGTGAGGGGTGTGGGGTATATCAGTGTTACAGTGAGGGGTGTGGGGTATATTGGAGTGTTACTGAGGGGCGTGGGGTGTATCAGTGTTACATTGAGGGGTGTGGGGTATATCAGTGTTACACTGGGGTGTGTGGGGTATATCAGTGTTACAGTGAGGGGTGTGGGGCATATCAGTGTTACAGTGAGGGGTGTGGGGTATATCAGAGTTACAGTGATGGGTGTGGGGTATATCAGTGTTAGAGTGAGGGGTGTGGAGTATATCAGTGTTACAGTGAGGGGTGTGGGGTATATCAGTGTTACAGTGAGGGGTGTGGGGTTTATCGGAGTGTTTTACAGTGAGGGGTGTGGGGTATATCAGTGTTACAGTGAGGGGTGTGGGGTATATTGGAGTGTTAGCGAGGGGTGTGGGGTATATCAGTGTTACAGTGAGGGGTGTGGGGTATATCGCAGTGTTACAGTGAGGGTGTGGGGTATATCAGTGTTACAGTGAGGGGTATGGGGTATATCAATGTTACAGTGAGGGGTGCGGGTTATATCAGTGTTACAGTGAGGGGTGTGGGGTATATCAGTGTTACAGTGAGTGGTGTGGGGTATATCAGTGTTACAGTGAGGGGTGTGGGGTATATCAGTGTTACAGTGAGGGGTATGGGGTATATCAGTGTTACAGTGAGGGGTGCGGGTTATATCAGTGTTACAGTGAGGGGTGTGGGGTATATCGGAGTGTTACAGTAAAGGGTGGGGTATATCAGAGTGTTACAGTGAGGGGTTTGGGGTATATCAGTGTTACAGTGAGGGGTGTGGGGTATATCAGTGTTACAGTGAGGGGTGTGGGGTATATCAGTGTTACACTGAGGGGTGTGGGGTATATCGGAGTGTTACAGTGAGGGGTGTGGGGTATATCAGTGTTACAGTGAGGGGTGTGGGGTATATCAGTGTTACAGTGAGGGGTCTGGGGTATATCAGTGCTACAGTCACGGGTGTTGGGTATATCAGTGTTACAGTGAGGGGTTTGGGGTATATCAGTGTTACAGTGTGGCGTGTGGGGTATATCAGTGTTACAGTGAGGGGTGTGGGGTATGTCAGTGTTACAGTGAGGGGTGTGGGGTATATCAGTGTTACAGTGAGGGGTGTGGGGTATATCAGTGTTACAGTGAGGGGTGTGGGGTATATTGGAGTGTTACAGTGAGGGGTTTGGGGTATATCAGTGTTACGGTGAGGGGTGTGGTGTATATCAGTGTTACAGTGAGCGGTGTGGGGTATATCAGTGTTACAGTGAGGGGTGTGAAATATATCAGTGTTACAGTGAGGGGTGTGGGGTATATCGGAGTGTTACAATGAGGGGTGTGGGGTATATCAGTGTTACAGTGAGGGGTGTGTGTATATCGGAGTGTTACAGTGAGGGGTTTAGGGTAGATCGGAGTGTTACAGTGAGGGGTGTGGGGTATATCAGTGTTACAGTGAGGGGTGTGGGGAATATCGGAGTGTTACAGTGAGGGGTGTGGGGTATATCAGTGTTACACTGACGGGTGTGGGGTATATCAGTGTTACAGTGAGGGTTGTGGAGTATATCAGTGTCACAGTGAGGGGTGTGGGGTATATCAGTGTTACAGTGAGGGGTGTGGGGTATATCGGAGTGTGTTACAGTGAGTGGTGTGGGGTATATCAGTGTTACAGTGAGGGGTGTGGGGTATATCGCAGTGTTACAGTGAGGGGTGTGGGGTGTATCAGTGTTAAAGTGAGGGGTGTGGGGTATATCAGTGTTACAGTGAGGGGTGTGTGGTATATCAGTGTTACAGTGAGGGGTGTGGGGTATATCGGAGTGTTACAGTGAGGGGTGTGGGGTATATCAGTGTTACAGTGAGGGGTGTGTGGTATATCAGTGTTACACTGAGGGGTGTGGGGTATATCGGAGTCTGTTACAGTGAGTGGTGTGGGGTATATCAGTGTTACAGTGAGGGGTGTGGGGTATATCAGTGTTAAAGTGAGGGGTGTGTGGTATATCAGTGTTACAGTGAGGAGTGTGGGGTATATCAGTGTTACAGTGAGGGGTGTGGGGTATATCGGAGTGTTACAGTGAGGGGTGTGGGGTATATCAGTGTTACAGTGAGGGGTGTGTGGTATATCAGTGTTACAGTGAGCGGTGTGGAGTATATCAGTGTTACAGTGAGGGGTGTGGGGTATATCAGTGTTACAGTGAGGGGTGTGGGGTATATCGGAGTGTGTTACAGTGAGTGGTGTGGGGTATATCAGTGTTACAGTGAGGGGTGTGGGGTGTATCGGAGTGTTACAGTGAGGGGTGTGGGGTATATCAGTGTTACAGTGAGGGGTGTGGGGTATATCGGAGTGTTACAGTGAGGGTGTGGGGTATATCGGAGTGTGACAGTGAGGGGTGCGGGGTATATCAGTGTAACAGTGAGGGGTGTGGGGCATATTTGATTGTTACAGTGAGGGGTGTGGGGTATATCAGTGTTACAGTGAGGGGTGTGAAATATATCACTGTTTCAGTGAGGGGTGTGGGGTATATCAGAGTGTTACAGTGAGGGGTGTGGGGTATATCGGTGTTACAGTGAGGGGTGTGGAGTATATCAGTGTTACAGTGAGGGGTGTGGGGTATATCAGTGTTACAGAGAGGGGTGTGGGGTATATCAGTGTTACAGTGAGGGCTGTGTGCTATATCAGTGTTACAGTGAGGGGTGTGGGGTATATCAGTGTTACAGTGAGGTGTGTGGGGTATATCAGTGTTACAGTGAGGGGTGTGGGGTATATCAGTGTTACAGTGAGGGGTGTGGGGTATATCAGTCTTACACTGAGGGGTGTGGGGGATATCAGTGTTACAGTGAGGGGTGGGGGATATATCGGAGTGTTACAGTCAGGGGTGTGGGGTATATCAGAGTGTTACACTGAGGGGTGTGGGATATATCAGTTTTACAATGAGGGGTGTGGGGTATATCAGTGTTACACTGAGGGGTGTGGGGTATATCAGAGTGTTACAGTGAGGGGTGTGAGGTATATCAGTGTTACAGTGGGGGGTGTGGGGGATATCAGTGTTACAGTGAGGGGTGTGGGGTATATCAGAGTTATAATGAGGGGTGTGGGGTATATCAGTGTTACAGTGAGGGGTGTGGGGTATATCAGTGTTACAGTGAGGGGTGTGGGGTATATCGGAGTGTTACAGTGAGGGGTGTGGGTTATATCAGTGTTACAGTGAGGGGTGTGGGGTATATTGGAGTGTTACTGAGGGGCGTGGGGTGTATCAGTGTTACATTCAGGGGTGTGGGGTATATCAGTGTTACACTGGGGTGTGTGGGGTATATCAGTGTTACAGTGAGGGGTGTGGGGCATATCAGTGTTACAGTGAGGGGTGTGGGGTATATCAGAGTTACAGTGATGGGTGTGGGGTATATCAGTGTTAGAGTGAGGGGTGTGGAGTATATCAGTGTTACAGTGAGGGGTGTGGGGTATATCAGTGTTACAGTGAGGGGTGTGGGGTTTATCGGAGTGTTTTACAGTGAGGGGTGTGGGGTATATCAGTGTTACAGTGAGGGGTGTGGGGTATATTGGAGTGTTAGCGAGGGGTGTGGGGTATATCAGTGTTACAGTGAGGGGGGTGGGGTATATCGGAGTGTTACAGTGAGGGTGTGGGGTATATCGGAGTGTGACAGTGAGGTGTGTGGGGTATATCAGTGTTACAGTGAGGGGTGTGGGGTATGTCGGAGTGTTACACTGAGGGGTGTGGGGTATATCAGTGTTACAGTGAGGGGTGTGGGGTATATCAGTGTTACAGTGAGGGGTGTGGGGTATATCAGTGTTACAGTGAGGAGTTTGGGGTATATAAGTGTTACAGTGAGGGGTGTCGGGTATATCAGTGTTAATGTGAGGGGTGTGGGGTATATCAGTGTTACAGTGAGGGGTTTGGGATATATCAGTGTTACAGTGAGGGTTGTGGGGTATATCACTGTTACAGTGAGGGGTGTGGGGTATATCAGTGTTAAAGTGAGGGGTGTGGGGTATATCAGTGTTACAGTGAGGGGTGTGGGGTATATCAGTGTTACAGTGAGGGGTGTGGGGTATATCAGTGTTACAGTGAGGGGTGTGAAATATATCAGTGTTACAGTGAGGGGTGTGGGGTATATCGGAGTGTTACAGTGAGGGGTGTGGGGTATATCAGTGTTACAGTGAGGGGTGTGTGTATATCGGAGTGTTACAGTGAGGGGTTTGGGGTATATCGGAGTGTTACAGTGAGGAGTGTGGGGTATATCAGTGTTACAGTGAGGGGTGTGGGGTATATCGGAGTGTTACAGTGAGGGGTGTGGGGTATATCAGTGTTACAGTGAGGGGTGTGTGGTATATCAGTGTTACAGTGAGGGGTGTGGAGTATATCAGTGTTACAGTGAGGGGTGTGGGGTATATCAGTGTTACAGTGAGGGGTGTGGGGTATATCGGAGTGTGTTACAGCGAGTGGTGTGTTGTATATCAGTGTTACAGTGAGGTGTGTGGGGTATATCGGAGTGTGAAAGTGAGGGGTGTGGGGTATATCAGTGTAACAGTGAGGGGTGTGGGGTATATTGGAGTGTTACAGTGAGGGGTGTGGGGTATATCAGAGTTACAGTGATGGGTGTGGGGTATATCAGTGTTACAGTGAGGGCTGTGGGGTATATCGGAGTGTTTTACAGTGAGGGGTGTGGGGTATATCAGTGTTACAGTGAGGGGTGTGGGGTATATTGGAGTGTTAGTGAGGGGTGTGGGGTATATCAGTGTTACAGTGAGGGGTGTGGGGTATATCGGAGTGTTACAGTGAGGGGTGTGGGGTATGTCGGAGTGTTACAGTGAGGGGTGTGTGGTATATCAGTGTTACAGTGAGGGGTGTGGGGTATATCAGTGTTACAGTGAGGGGTGTGGGGTATATCAGTGTTACAGTGAGGGGTGATGGGGTATATCGGAGTGTTACAGTGGGGGGTGTGGGGTACATCAGTGTTACAGTGAGGAGTGTGGGGTATATCAGTGTTACAGTGAGGGGTGTCGGGTATATCAGTGTTACAGTGAGGGGTGTGCGGTATATCAGTGTTACAGTGAGGGGTGTCGGGTATATCAGTGTTACAGTGAGGGGTGTGGGGTATATCGGAGTGTTACAGTGAGGGTGTGGGGTATATCGGAGTGTGACAGTGAGGTGTGTGGGGTATATCAGTGTTACAGTGAGGGGTGTGGGGTATGTCGGAGTGTTACACTGAGGGGTGTGGGGTATATCAGTGTTACAGTGAGGGGTGTGGGGTATATCAGTGTTACAGTGAGGGGTGTGGGGTATATCAGTGTTACAGTGAGGAGTTTGGGGAATATAAGTGTTACAGTGAGGGGTGTCGGGTATATCAGTGTTAAAGTGAGGGGTGTGGGGTATATCAGTGTTACAGTGAGGGGTTTGGGATATATCCGTGTTACAGTGAGGGTTGTGGGGTATATCACTGTTACAGTGAGGGGTGTGGGGTATATCAGTGTTAAAGTGAGGGGTGTGGGGTATATCAGTGTTACAGTGAGGGGTGTGGGGTATATCAGTGTTACAGTGAGGGGTGTGGGGTATATCAGTGTTACAGTGAGGGGTGTGAAATATATCAGTGTTACAGTGAGGGGTGTGGGGTATATCGGAGTGTTACAGTGAGGGGTGTGGGGTATATCAGTGTTACAGTGAGGGGTGTGTGTATATCGGAGTGTTACAGTGAGGGGTTTGGGGTATATCGGAGTGTTACAGTGAGGGGTGTGGGGTATATCAGTGTTACAGTGAGGGGTGTGTGGTATATCAGTGTTACAGTGAGGGGTGTGGAGTATATCAGTGTTACAGTGAGGGGTGTGGGGTATATCAGTGTTACAGTGAGGGGTGTGGGGTATATCGGAGTGTGTTACAGTGAGTGGTGTGTTGTATATCAGTGTTACAGTGAGGTGTGTGGGGTATATCGAAGTGTTACAGTGAGGGTGTGGGGTATATCGGAGTGTGAAAGTGAGGGGTGTGGGGTATATCAGTGTAACAGTGAGGGGTGTGGGGTATATTGGAGTGTTACAGTGAGGGGTGTGGGGTATATCAGAGTTACAGTGATGGGTGTGGGGTATATCAGTGTTAGAGTGAGGGGTGTGGAGTATATCAGTGTTACAGTGAGGGGTGTGGGGTATATCAGTGTTACAGTGAGGGCTGTGGGGTATATCGGAGTGTTTTACAGTGAGGGGTGTGGGGTATATCAGTGTTACAGTGAGGGGTGTGGGGTATATTGGAGTGTTAGTGAGAGGTGTGGGGTATATCAGTGTTACAGTGAGGGGTGTGGGGTATATTGGAGTGTTAGTGAGAGGTGTGGGGTATATCAGTGTTACAGTGAGGGGTGTGGGGTATATCGGAGTGTTACAGTGAGGGGTGTGGGGTATGTCGGAGTGTTACAGTGAGGGGTGTGGGGTATATCGGAGTGCTATAGTGAGGGGTGTGGGGTATATCAGTGTTACAGTGAGGGGTGTGGGGTACATCAGTGTTACAGTGAGGAGTGCGGGGTATATCAGTGTTACAGTGAGGGGTGTCGGGTATATCAGTGTTACAGTGAGGGGTGTGCAGTATATCAGTGTTACAGTGAGGGGTTTGGGATATATGAGTGTTACAGTGAGGGTTGTGGGGTATATCAGTGTTACAGTGATGGGTGTGGGGTATATCAGTGTTAAAGTGAGGGGTGTGTGGTATATCAGTGTTACAGTGAGGAGTGTGGGGTATATCAGTGTTACAGTGAGGGGTGTGGGGTATATCGGAGTGTTACAGTGAGGGGTGTGGGATATATCAGTGTTACAGTGAGGGGTGTGTGGTATATCAGTGTTACAGTGAGCGGTGTGGAGTATATCAGTGTTACAGTGAGGGGTGTGGGGTATATCAGTGTTACAGTGAGGGGTGTGGGGTATATCGGAGTGTGTTACAGTGAGTGGTGTGGGGTATATCAGTGTTACAGTGAGGGGTGTGGGGTGTATCGGAGTGTTACAGTGAGGGGTGTGGGGCATATCAGTGTTACAGTGAGGGGTGTGGGGTATATCGGAGTGTTACAGTGAGGGTGTGGGGTATATCGGAGTGTGACAGTGAGGGGTGCGGGGTATATCAGTGTAACAGTGAGGGGTGTGGGGTATATCAGTGTTACACTGAGGTGTGTGGGGTATATCAGTGTTACAGTGAGTGGTGTGGGGTATATCAGTGTTACAGTGAGGGGTGTGGGGTATATCGGAGTGTTACAGTGAGGGGTGTGGGGTATATCAGAGGTACAGTGATGGGTGTGGAGTATATCAGTGTTAAAGTGAGGGGTGTGTGGTATATCAGTGTTTTACAGTGAGGGGTGTGGGGTATATCAGTGTTACAGTGAGGGGTGTGGGGTATATTGGAGTGTTAGTGAGGGGTGTGGGGTATATCAGTGTTAGAGTGAGGGGTGTTGGGTATATCGGAGTGTTAGAGTGAGGGTGTGGGGTATATCGGAGTGTGACAGTGAGGTGTGTGGGGGATATCAGTGTTACAGTGAGGGGTGTGGGTTATGTCGGAGTGTTACAATGAGGGCTGTGGGGTATATCAGTGTTACAGTGAGGGGTGTGGGGTATATCAGTGTTACAGTGAGGGGTGTGGGGTATATCAGTGTTAGAATGAGGAGTGTGGGGTATATCAGTGTTACAGTGAGGGGTGTCGGGTATATCAGTGTTACAGTGAGGGGTGTGGGGTATATCAGTGTTACAGTGAGGAGTTTGGGATATATCAGTGTTACAGTGAGGGTTGTGGGGTATATCAGTGTTACAGTGAGGGGTGTGGGGTATATCAGTGTTAAAGTGAGGGGTGTGGGGTATATCAGTGTTACAGTGAGGGGTGTGGGGTATATCAGTGTTACAGTGAGGGGTGCGGGGTATATCAGTGTTACAGTGAGGGGTGTGAAATATATCAGTGTTACAGTGAGGGGTGTGGGGTATATCGGAGTGTTACAGTGAGGGGTGTGGTGTATATCAGTGTTACAGTGAGGGGTGTGTGTATATCGGAGTGTTACAGTGAGGGGTTTGGGGTATATCGGAGTGTTACAGTGAGGAGTGTGGGGTATATCAGTGTTACAGTGAGGGGTGTGGGGTATATCGGAGTGTTACAGTGAGGGGTGTGGGGTATATCAGTGTTACAGTGAGGGGTGTGTGGTATATCAGTGTTACAGTGAGGGGTGTGGAGTATATCAGTGTTACAGTGAGGGGTGTGGGATATATCAGTGTTACAGTGAGGGGTGTGGGGTGTATCGGAGTGTGTTACAGTGAGTGGTGTGTTGTATATCAGTGTTACAGTGAGGGGTGTGGGGTATATCGGAGTGTTACAGTGAGGGGTGTGAGGTATATCAGTGTTACAGTGAGTGGTGTGGGGTATATCGGAGTGTTACAGTGAGGGTGTGGGGTATATCGGAGTGTGACAGTGAGGGGTGTGGGGTATATCAGTGTAACAGTGAGGGGTGTGGGGTATATCGGAGTGTTACAGTGAGGGGTGTGGGGTATATCAGAGTTACAGTGATGGGTGTGGGGTATATCAGTTTTAGAGTGAGGGGTGTGGAGTATATCAGTGCTACAGTGAGGGGTGTGGGGTATATCAGTGTTACAGTGATGGGTGTGGGGTATATCAGTGTTACAGTGAGGGGTGTGGGGTATATCGGAGTGTTACAGTGAGGGGTGTGGGGTATGTCGGAGTGTTACAGTGAGGGGTGTGTGGTATATCAGTGTTACAGTGAGGGGTGTGGGGTATATCAGTGTTACAGTGAGGGGTGTGGGGTATATCAGTGTTACAGTGAGGGGTGTGGGGTATATCGGAGTGTTACAGTGAGGGGTGTGGGGTATATCAGTGTTACAGTGGGGGGTGTGGGGTACATCAGTGTTACAGTGAGGAGTGTGGGGTATATCAGTGTTACAGTGAGGGGTGTCGGGTATATCAGTGTTACAGTGAGGGGTGTGCGGTATATCAGTGTTACAGTGAGGGGTGTCGGGTATATCAGTGTTACAGTGAGGGGTGTGGGGTATATCGGAGTGTTACAGTGAGGGTGTGGTGTATATCGGAGTGTGACAGTGAGGTGTGTGGGGTATATCAGTGTTACAGTGAGGGGTGTGGGGTATGTCGGAGTGTTACACTGAGGGGTGTGGGGTATATCAGTGTTACAGTGAGGGGTGTGGGGTATATCAGTGTTACAGTGAGGGGTGTGGGGTATATCAGTGTTACAGTGAGGAGTTTGGGGTATATAAGTGTTACAGTGAGGGGTGTCGGGTATATCAGTGTTAAAGTGAGGGGTGTGGGGTATATCAGTGTTACAGTGAGGGGTTTGGGATATATCCGTGTTACAGTGAGGGTTGTGGGGTATATCACTGTTACAGTGAGGGGTGTGGGGTATATCAGTGTTAAAGTGAGGGGTGTGGGGTATATCAGTGTTACAGTGAGGGGTGTGGGGTATATCAGTGTTACAGTGAGGGGTGTGGGGTATATCAGTGTTACAGTGAGGGGTGTGATATATATCAGTGTTATAGTGAGGGGTGTGGGGTATATCGGAGTGTTACAGTGAGGGGTGTGGGGTATATCAGTGTTACAGTGAGGGGTGTGTGTATATCGGAGTGTTACAGTGAGGGGTTTGGGGTATATCGGAGTGTTACAGTGAGGAGTTTGGGGTATACCAGTGTTACAGTGAGGGGTGTGGGGTATATCGGAGTGTTACAGTGAGGGGTGTGGGGTATATCAGTGTTACAGTGAGGGGTGTGTGGTATATCAGTGTTACAGTGAGGGGTGTGGAGTATATCAGTGTTACAGTGAGGGGTGTGGGGTATATCAGTGTTACAGTGAGGGGTGTGGGGTATATCGGAGTGTGTTACAGTGAGTGGTGTGTTGTATATCAGTGTTACAGTGAGGTGTGTGGGGTATATCGAAGTGTTACAGTGAGGGGTGTGGGGTATATCAGTGTTACAGTGAGGGGTGTGGGGTATATCAGTGTTACAATGAGGGGTGTGGGGTATATCAGTGTTACAGTGAGGGGTGTGAAATATATCACTGTTTCAGTAAGGGGTGTGGGGTATATCAGTGTTACAGTGAGGGGTGTGCACTATATCAGTGTTACAGTGAGGGGTGTGGGGTAAGTCAGTGTTACAGTGAGGGGTGTGGGCTTTATCAGTGTGTTCCATGTGAGGGGTGTGGGGTATTTCGGAGTGTTACAGTGAGGGGTGTGGGGTATATCAGTGTTACAGTGAGGGGTGTGGGGTATATCAGTGTTACAGTGAGGGGTGTGATATATATCAGTGTTATAGTGAGGGGTGTGGGGTATATCGGAGTGTTACAGTGAGGGGTGTGGGGTATATCAGTGTTACAGTGAGGGGTGTGTGTATATCGGAGTGTTACAGTGAGGGGTTTGGGGTATATCGGAGTGTTACAGTGAGGAGTTTGGGGTATACCAGTGTTACAGTGAGGGGTGTGGGGTATATCGGAGTGTTACAGTGAGGGGTGTGGGGTATATCAGTGTTACAGTGAGGGGTGTGTGGTATATCAGTGTTACAGTGAGGGGTGTGGAGTATATCAGTGTTACAGTGAGGGGTGTGGGGTATATCAGTGTTACAGTGAGGGGTGTGGGGTATATCGGAGTGTGTTACAGTGAGTGGTGTGTTGTATATCAGTGTTACAGTGAGGTGTGTGGGGTATATCGAAGTGTTACAGTGAGGGGTGTGGGGTATATCAGTGTTACAGTGAGGGGTGTGGGGTATATCAGTGTTACAATGAGGGGTGTGGGGTATATCAGTGTTACAGTGAGGGGTGTGAAATATATCACTGTTTCAGTAAGGGGTGTGGGGTATATCAGTGTTACAGTGAGGGGTGTGCACTATATCAGTGTTACAGTGAGGGGTGTGGGGTAAGTCAGTGTTACAGTGAGGGGTGTGGGCTTTATCAGTGTGTTCCATGTGAGGGGTGTGGGGTATATCAATGTTACAGTGAGGGGTGTGGGGCATATCAGTGTTACAGTGAGGGGTGTGGGGTATATCAGTGTTACAGTGATGGGTGTGGGGTATATCAGTGTTACAGTGAGGGGTGTGGGGTTTATCGGAGTGTTTTACAGTGAGGGGTGTGGGGTATATCAGTGTTACAGTGAGGGGTGTGGGGGATATTGGAGTGTTAGCGAGGGGTGTGGGGTATATCAGTGTTACAGTGAGGGGTGTGGGGTATATCGGAGTGTTACAGTGAGGGTGTGGGGTATATCGGAGTGTGACAGTGAGGTGTGTGGGGAATATCAGTGTTACAGTGAGGGGTGTGGGGTATGTCGGAGTGTTACAGTGAGGGGTGTGGGGTATATCAGTGTTACAGTGAGGGGTGTGGGGTATATTAGTGTTACAGTGAGGAGTTTGGGGTATATAAGTGTTACAGTGAGGGGTGTCGGGTATATCAGTGTTAAAGTGAGGGGTGTGGGGTATATCAGTGTTACAGTGAGGGGTTTGGGATATATCAGTGTTACAGTGAGGGTTGTGGGGTATATCAGTGTTACAGTGAGGGGTGTGGGGTATATCAGTGTTAAAGTGAGGGGTGTGGGGTATATCAGTGTTACAGTGAGGGGTGTGGGGTATATCAGTGTTACAGTGAGGGGTGTGAAATATATCACTGTTTCAGTAAGGGGTGTGGGGTATATCAGTGTTACAGTGAGGGGTGTGCACTATATCAGTGTTACAGTGAGGGGTGTGGGGTAAGTCAGTGTTACAGTGAGGGGTGTGGGCTTTATCAGTGTGTTCCATGTGAGGGGTGTGGGGTATATCGGAGTGTTACAGTGAGGGGTGTGGGGTATATCAGTGTTACAGTGAGGGGTGTGGGGTATATCAGTGTTACAGTGAGGGGTGTGGGGTATATCGCAGTGTGACAGTGAGGGGTGTGGGGTATATCAGTGTTACAGTGAGGGGTGTGGGGTATATCAGTGTTACAGTGAGGGGTGTGGGGTATATCAGTGTTACAGTGAGGGGTGTGGGGTATATCAGTGTTACAGTGAGGGGTATGGGGTATATCAGTGTTACAGTGAGGGGTGCGGGTTATATCAGTGTTACAGTGAGGGGTGTGGGGTATATCGGAGTGTTACAGTAAAGGGTGGGGTATATCAGAGTGTTACAGTGAGGGGTTTGGGGTATATCAGTGTTACAGTGAGGGGTGTGGGGTATATCAGTTTTACAGTGAGGGGTGTGGGGTATATCGCAGTGTGACAGTGAGGGGTGTGGGGTATATCAGTGTTACAGTGAGGGGTGTGGGGTATATCAGTGTTACAGAGAGGGGTGTGGGGTATATCAGTGTTACAGTGAGGGGTGTGGGGTATATCAGTGTTACAGTGAGGGGTATGGGGTATATCAGTGTTACAGTGAGGGGTGCGGGTTATATCAGTGTTACAGTGAGGGGTGTGGGGTATATCGGAGTGTTACAGTAAAGGGTGGGGTATATCAGAGTGTTACAGTGA
The DNA here is from genome assembly GCF_052327205.1 of Somniosus microcephalus. Classification (NCBI taxonomy): domain Eukaryota; kingdom Metazoa; phylum Chordata; class Chondrichthyes; order Squaliformes; family Somniosidae; genus Somniosus; species Somniosus microcephalus. The sequence continues at coordinate 231,314,724 of NC_140998.1, forward strand.
GGGGTTTGGGGTATATCAGTGTTACAGTGAGGGGTGTGGGGTATATCAGTGTTACAGTGAGGGGTCTGGGGTATGTCAGTGTTACACTGAGGGGTGTGGGGTATATCGGAGTGTTACAGTGAGGGGTGTGGGGTATATCAGTGTTACAGTGAGGGGTGTGGGGTATATCAGTTTTACAGTGAGGGGTGTGGGGTATATCAGTGCTACAGTCAGGGGTGTTGGGTATATCAGTGTTACAGTGAGGGGTGTGGGGTATATCAGTGTTACAATGTGGGGTGTGGGGTATATCAGTGTTACAGTGAGGGGTGTGGGGTATGTCAGTGTTACAGTGAGGGGTGTGGGGTATATCAGTGTTACAGTGAGGGGTGTGGGGCATATCAGTGTTACATTGAGGGGTGTGGGGTATATTGGAGTGTTACAGTGAGGGGTTTGGGGTATATCAGTGTTACGGTGAGGGGTGTGGGGTATATCAGTGTTACAGTGAGCGGTGTGGGGTATATCAGTGTTACAGTGAGGGGTGTGAAATATATCAGTGTTACAGTGAGGGGTGTGGGGTATATCGGAGTGTTACAGTGAGGGGTGTGGGTTATATCAGTGTTACAGTGAGGGGTGTGTGTATATCGGAGTGTTACAGTGAGGGGTTTAGGGTAGATCGGAGTGTTACAGTGAGGGGTGTGGGGTATATCAGTGTTACAGTGAGGGGTGTGGGGAATATCGGAGTGTTACAGTGAGGGGTGTGGGGTATATCAGTGTTACACTGAGGGGTGTGGGGTATATCAGTGTTAAAGTGAGGGGTGTGGAGTATATCAGTGTCACAGTGAGGGGTGTGGGGTATATCAGTGTTACAGTGAGGGGTGTGGGGTATATCGGAGTGTGCTACAGTGAGTGGTGTGGATTATATCAGTGTTACAGTGAGGGGTGTGGGGTATATCGGAGTGTTACAGTGAGGGGTGTGGGGTGTATCAGTGTTAAAGTGAGAGGTGTGGGGTATGTCAGTGTTACAGTGAGGGGTGTGTGGTATATCAGTGTTGCAGTGAGTGGTGTGGGGTATATCGGAGTGTTACAGTGAGGGGTGTGGGGTATATCAGTGTTACAGTGAGGGGTGTGTGGTATATCAGTGTTACACTGAGGGGTGTGGGGTATATCGGAGTCTGTTACAGTGAGTGGTGTGGGGTATATCAGTGTTACAGTGAGGGGTGTGGGGTATATCGGAGTGTTACAGTGAGGGGTGTGGGGTATATCAGTGTTACAGTGAGGGGTGTGGGGCACATCAGTGTTACAGTGAGGAGTGTGGGGTATATCAGTGTAACAGTGAGGGGTGTCGGGTATATCAGTGTTACAGTGAGGGGTGTGCGGTATATCAGTGTTACAGTGAGGGGTTTGGGATATATCAGTGTTACAGTGAGGGTTGTGGGGTACATCAGTGTTACAGTGAGGGGTGTGGGGTATATCAGTGTTAAAGTGAGGGGTGTGTGGTATATCAGTGTTACAGTGAGGAGTGTGGGGTATATCAGTGTTACAGTGAGGGGTGTGGGGTATATCGGAGTGGTACAGTGAGGGGTGTTGGGTATATCAGTGTTGCAGTGAGGGGTGTGTGGTATATCAGTGTTACAGTGAGCGGTGTGGAGTATATCAGTGTTACAGTGAGGGGTGTGGGGTATATCAGTGTTACAGTGAGGGGTGTGGGGTATATCGGAGTGTGTTACAGTGAGTGGTGTGGGGTATATCAGTGTTACAGTGAGGGGTGTGGGGTGTATCGGAGTGTTACAGTGAGGGGTGTGGGGTATATCAGTGTTACAGTGAGGGGTGTGGGGTATATCGGAGTGTTACAGTGAGGGTGTTGGGTATATCGGAGTGTGACAGTGAGGGGTGCGGGGTATATCAGTGTAACAGTGAGGGGTGTGGGGCATATTTGAGTGTTACAGTGAGGGGTGTGGGGTATATCAGTGTTACAGTGAGGGGTGTGAAATATATCACTGTTTCAGTGAGGGGTGTGGGGTATATCGGAGTGTTACAGTGAAGGGTGTGGGGTATATCGGTGTTACAGTGAGGGGTTTGGAGTATATCAGTGTTACAGTGAGGGGCGTGGGGTATATCAGTGTTACAGTGAGGGGTGTGGGGTATATCAGTGTTACAGTGAGGGGTGTGTGCTATATCAGTGTTACAGTGAGGGGTGTGGGGTATATCAGTGTTACAGTGAGGGGTGTGGGGTATATCAGTGTTACAGTGAGGGGTGTGGGGTATATCAGTGTTACAGTGAGGGGTGTGGGGTATATCAGTGTTACAATGAGGGGTGTGGGGTATATCAGTGTTACACTGAGGGGTGTGGGGTATATCAGAGTGTTACAGTGAGGGGTGTGAGGTATATCAGTGTTACAGTGGGGGGTGTGGGGGATATCTGTTACAGTGAGGGGTGTGGGGTATATCAGAGTTACAATGAGGGGTGTGGGGTATATCAGTGTTACAGTGAGGGGTGTGGGGTATATCAGTGTTACAGTGAGGGGTGTGGGGTATATTGGAGTGTTACAGTGAGGGGTGTGGGGTATATCAGTGTTACAGTGAGGGGTGTGGGGTATATCAGTGTTACAGTGAGGGGTGTGGGGTATATTGGTGTGTCACTGAGGGGCGTGGGGTGTATCAGTGTTACATTGAGGGGTGTGGGGTATATCAGTGTCACACTGGGGTGTGTGGGGTATATCAGTGTTACAGTGAGGGGTGTGGGGCATATCAGTGTTACAGTGAGGGGTGTGGGGTATATCAGAGTTACAGTGATGGGTGTGGGGTATATCAGTGTTAGAGTGAGGGGTGTGGAGTATATCAGTGTTACAGTGAGGGGTGTGGGGTATATCAGTGTTACAGTGAGGGGTGTGGGGTTTATCGGAGTGTTTTACAGTGAGGGGTGTGGGGTATATCAGTGTTACAGTGAGGGGTGTGGGGTATATTGGACTGTTAGCGAGGGGTGTGGGGTATATCAGTGTTACAGTGAGGGGTGTGGGGTAAATCGGAGTGTTACAGTGAGGGTGTGGGGTATATCGGAGTGTGACAGTGAGGTGTGTGGGGTATATCAGTGTTACAGTGAGGGGTGTGGGGTATGTCGGAGTGTTACAGTGAGGGGTGTGGGGTATATCAGTGTTACAGTGAGGGGTGTGGGGTATATCAGTGTTACAGTGAGGGGTGTGGGGTATATCAGTGTTACAGTGAGGAGTTTGGGGTATATAAGTGTTACAGTGAGGGGTGTCGGGTATATCAGTGTTAAAGTGAGGGGTGTGGGGTATATCAGTGTTACAGTGAGGGGTTTGGGATATATCAGTGTTACAGTGAGGGTTGTGGGGTATATCAGTGTTACAGTGAGGGGTGTGGGGTATATCAGTGTTAAAGTGAGGGATGTGGGGTATATCAGTGTTACAGTGAGGGGTGTGGGGTATATCAGTGTTACAGTGAGGGGTGTGGGGTATATCAGTGTTACAGTGAGGGGTGTGAAATATATCAGTGTTACAGTGAGGGGTGTGGGGTATATCGGAGTGTTACAGTGAGGGGTGTGGGGTATATCAGTGTTACAGTGAGGGGTGTGTGTATATCGGAGTGTTACAGTGAGGGGTTTGGGGTATATCGGAGTGTTACAGTGAGGAGTGTGGGGTATATCAGTGTTACAGTGAGGGGTGTGGGGTATATCGGAGTGTTACAGTGAGGGGTGTGGGGTATATCAGTGTTACAGTGAGGGGTGTGTGGTATATCAGTGTTACAGTGAGGGGCGTGGAGTATATCAGTGTTACAGTGAGGGGTGCGGGTTATATCAGTGTTACAGTGAGGGGTGTGGGGTATATCGGAGTGTTACAGTAAAGGGTGGGGTATATCAGAGTGTTACAGTGAGGGGTTTGGGGTATATCAGTGTTACAGTGAGGGGTGTGGGGTATATCAGTGTTACAGTGAGGGGTCTGGGGTATGTCAGTGTTACACTGAGGGGTGTGGGGTATATCGGAGTGTTACAGTGAGGGGTGTGGGGTATATCAGTGTTACAGTGAGGGGTGTGGGGTATATCAGTTTTACAGTGAGGGGTGTGGGGTATATCAGTGCTACAGTCAGGGGTGTTGGGTATATCAGTGTTACAGTGAGGGGTGTGGGGTATATCAGTGTTACAATGTGGGGTGTGGGGTATATCAGTGTTACAGTGAGGGGTGTGGGGTATGTCAGTGTTACAGTGAGGGGTGTGGGGTATATCAGTGTTACAGTGAGGGGTGTGGGGCATATCAGTGTTACATTGAGGGGTGTGGTGTATATTGGAGTGTTACAGTGAGGGGTTTGGGGTATATCAGTGTTACGGTGAGGGGTGTGGGGTATATCAGTGTTACAGTGAGCGGTGTGGGGTATATCAGTGTTACAGTGAGGGGTGTGAAATATATCAGTGTTACAGTGAGGGGTGTGGGGTATATCGGAGTGTTACAGTGAGGGGTGTGGGTTATATCAGTGTTACAGTGAGGGGTGTGTGTATATCGGAGTGTTACAGTGAGGGGTTTAGGGTAGATCGGAGTGTTACAGTGAGGGGTGTGGGGTATATCAGTGTTACAGTGAGGGGTGTGGGGAATATCGGAGTGTTACAGTGAGGGGTGTGGGGTATATCAGTGTTACACTGAGGGGTGTGGGGTATATCAGTGTTACAGTGAGGGGTGTGGAGTATATCAGTGTCACAGTGAGGGGTGTGGGGTATATCAGTGTTACAGTGAGGGGTGTGGGGTATATCGGAGTGTGCAACAGTAAGTGGTGTGGATTATATCAGTGTTACAGTGAGGGGTGTGGGGTATATCGGAGTGTTACAATGAGGGGTGTGGGGTGTATCAGTGTTAAAGTGAGAGGTGTGGGGTATGTCAGTGTTACAGTGAGGGGTGTGTGGTATATCAGTGTTGCAGTGAGGGGTGTGGGGTATATCGGAGTGTTACAGTGAGGGGTGTGGGGTATATCAGTGTTACAGTGAGGGGTGTGTGGTATATCAGTGTTACACTGAGGGGTGTGGGGTATATCGGAGTCTGTTACAGTGAGTGGTGTGGGGTATATCAGTGTTACAGTGAGGGGTGTGGGGTATATCGGAGTGTTACAGTGAGGGGTGTGGGGTATATCAGTGTTACAGTGAGGGGTGTGGGGTACATCAGTGTTACAGTGAGGAGTGTGGGGTATATCAGTGTAACAGTGAGGGGTGTCGGGTATATCAGTGTTACAGTGAGGGGTGTGCGGTATATCAGTGTTACAGTGAGGGGTTTGGGATATATCAGTGTTACAGTGAGGGTTGTGGGGTACATCAGTGTTACAGTGAGGGGTGTGGGGTATATCGGAGTGTGTTACAGTGAGTGGTGTGGGGTATATCAGTGTTGCAGTGAGGGGTGTGTGGTATATCAGTGTTACAGTGAGCGGTGTGGAGTATATCAGTGTTACAGTGAGGGGTGTGGGGTATATCAGTGTTACAGTGAGGGGTGTGGGGTATATCGGAGTGTGTTACAGTGAGTGGTGTGGGGTATATCAGTGTTACAGTGAGGGGTGTGGGGTGTATCGGAGTGTTACAGTGAGGGGTGTGGGGTATATCAGTGTTACAGTGAGGGGTGTGGGGTATATCGGAGTGTTACAGTGAGGGTGTTGGGTATATCGGAGTGTGACAGTGAGGGGTGCGGGGTTTATCAGTGTAACAGTGAGGGGTGTGGGGCATATTTGAGTGTTACAGTGAGGGGTGTGGGGTATATCAGTGTTACAGTGAGGGGTGTGAAATATATCACTGTTTCAGTGAGGGGTGTGGGGTATATCGGAGTGTTACAGTGAAGGGTGTGGGGTATATCGGTGTTACAGTGAGGGGTTTGGAGTATATCAGTGTTACAGTGAGGGGCGTGGGGTATATCAGTGTTACAGTGAGGGGTGTGGGGTATATCAGTGTTACAGTGAGGGGTGTGTGCTATATCAGTGTTACAGTGAGGGGTGTGGGGTATATCAGTGTTACAGTGAGGGGTGTGGGGTATATCAGTGTTACAGTGAGGGGTGTGGGGTATATCAGTGTTACAGTGAGGGGTGTGGGGTATATCAGTGTTACAATGAGGGGTGTGGGGTATATCAGTGTTACACTGAGGGGTGTGGGGTATATCAGAGTGTTACAGTGAGGGGTGTGAGGTATATCAGTGTTACAGTGGGGGGTGTGGGGGATATCTGTTACAGTGAGGGGTGTGGGGTATATCAGAGTTACAATGAGGGGTGTGGGGTATATCAGTGTTACAGTGAGGGGTGTGGGGTATATCAGTGTTACAGTGAGGGGTGTGGGGTATATTGGAGTGTTACAGTGAGGGGTGTGGGGTATATCAGTGTTACAGTGAGGGGTGTGGGGTATATCAGTGTTACAGTGAGGGGTGTGGGGTATATTGGAGTGTCACTGAGGGGCGTGGGGTGTATCAGTGTTACATTGAGGGGTGTGGGGTATATCAGTGTCACACTGGGGTGTGTGGGGTATATCAGTGTTACAGTGAGGGGTGTGGGGCATATCAGTGTTACAGTGAGGGGTGTGGGGTATATCAGAGTTACAGTGATGGGTGTGGGGTATATCAGTGTTAGAGTGAGGGGTGTGGAGTATATCAGTGTTACAGTGAGGGGTGTGGGGTATATCAGTGTTACAGTGAGGGGTGTGGGGTATATCGGAGTGTGCTACAGTGAGTGGTGTGGATTATATCAGTGTTACAGTGAGGGGTGTGGGGTATATCGGAGTGTTACAGTGAGGGGTGTGGGGTGTATCAGTGTTAAAGTGAGAGGTGTGGGGTATGTCAGTGTTACAGTGAGGGGTGTGTGGTATATCAGTGTTGCAGTGAGTGGTGTGGGGTATATCGGAGTGTTACAGTGAGGGGTGTGGGGTATATCAGTGTTACAGTGAGGGGTGTGTGGTATATCAGTGTTACACTGAGGGGTGTGGGGTATATCGGAGTCTGTTACAGTGAGTGGTGTGGGGTATATCAGTGTTACAGTGAGGGGTGTGGGGTATATCGGAGTGTTACAGTGAGGGGTGTGGGGTATATCAGTGTTACAGTGAGGGGTGTGGGGCACATCAGTGTTACAGTGAGGAGTGTGGGGTATATCAGTGTAACAGTGAGGGGTGTCGGGTATATCAGTGTTACAGTGAGGGGTGTGCGGTATATCAGTGTTACAGTGAGGGGTTTGGGATATATCAGTGTTACAGTGAGGGTTGTGGGGTACATCAGTGTTACAGTGAGGGGTGTGGGGTATATCAGTGTTAAAGTGAGGGGTGTGTGGTATATCAGTGTTACAGTGAGGAGTGTGGGGTATATCAGTGTTACAGTGAGGGGTGTGGGGTATATCGGAGTGGTACAGTGAGGGGTGTTGGGTATATCAGTGTTGCAGTGAGGGGTGTGTGGTATATCAGTGTTACAGTGAGCGGTGTGGAGTATATCAGTGTTACAGTGAGGGGTGTGGGGTATATCAGTGTTACAGTGAGGGGTGTGGGGTATATCGGAGTGTGTTACAGTGAGTGGTGTGGGGTATATCAGTGTTACAGTGAGGGGTGTGGGGTGTATCGGAGTGTTACAGTGAGGGGTGTGGGGTATATCAGTGTTACAGTGAGGGGTGTGGGGTATATCGGAGTGTTACAGTGAGGGTGTTGGGTATATCGGAGTGTGACAGTGAGGGGTGCGGGGTATATCAGTGTAACAGTGAGGGGTGTGGGGCATATTTGAGTGTTACAGTGAGGGGTGTGGGGTATATCAGTGTTACAGTGAGGGGTGTGAAATATATCACTGTTTCAGTGAGGGGTGTGGGGTATATCGGAGTGTTACAGTGAAGGGTGTGGGGTATATCGGTGTTACAGTGAGGGGTTTGGAGTATATCAGTGTTACAGTGAGGGGCGTGGGGTATATCAGTGTTACAGTGAGGGGTGTGGGGTATATCAGTGTTACAGTGAGGGGTGTGTGCTATATCAGTGTTACAGTGAGGGGTGTGGGGTATATCAGTGTTACAGTGAGGGGTGTGGGGTATATCAGTGTTACAGTGAGGGGTGTGGGGTATATCAGTGTTACAGTGAGGGGTGTGGGGTATATCAGTGTTACAATGAGGGGTGTGGGGTATATCAGTGTTACACTGAGGGGTGTGGGGTATATCAGAGTGTTACAGTGAGGGGTGTGAGGTATATCAGTGTTACAGTGGGGGGTGTGGGGGATATCTGTTACAGTGAGGGGTGTGGGGTATATCAGAGTTACAATGAGGGGTGTGGGGTATATCAGTGTTACAGTGAGGGGTGTGGGGTATATCAGTGTTACAGTGAGGGGTGTGGGGTATATTGGAGTGTTACAGTGAGGGGTGTGGGGTATATCAGTGTTACAGTGAGGGGTGTGGGGTATATCAGTGTTACAGTGAGGGGTGTGGGGTATATTGGAGTGTCACTGAGGGGCGTGGGGTGTATCAGTGTTACATTGAGGGGTGTGGGGTATATCAGTGTCACACTGGGGTGTGTGGGGTATATCAGTGTTACAGTGAGGGGTGTGGGGCATATCAGTGTTACAGTGAGGGGTGTGGGGTATATCAGAGTTACAGTGATGGGTGTGGGGTATATCAGTGTTAGAGTGAGGGGTGTGGAGTATATCAGTGTTACAGTGAGGGGTGTGGGGTATATCAGTGTTACAGTGAGGGGTGTGGGGTTTATCGGAGTGTTTTACAGTGAGGGGTGTGGGGTATATCAGTGTTACAGTGAGGGGTGTGGGGTATATTGGACTGTTAGCGAGGGGTGTGGGGTATATCAGTGTTACAGTGAGGGGTGTGGGGTATATCGGAGTGTTACAGTGAGGGTGTGGGGTATATCGGAGTGTGACAGTGAGGTGTGTGGGGTATATCAGTGTTACAGTGAGGGGTGTGGGGTATGTCGGAGTGTTACAGTGAGGGGTGTGGGGTATATCAGTGTTACAGTGAGGGGTGTGGGGTATATCAGTGTTACAGTGAGGGGTGTGGGGTATATCAGTGTTACAGTGAGGAGTTTGGGGTATATAAGTGTTACAGTGAGGGGTGTCGGGTATATCAGTGTTAAAGTGAGGGGTGTGGGGTATATCAGTGTTACAGTGAGGGGTTTGGGATATATCAGTGTTACAGTGAGGGTTGTGGGGTATATCAGTGTTACAGTGAGGGGTGTGGGGTATATCAGTGTTAAAGTGAGGGATGTGGGGTATATCAGTGTTACAGTGAGGGGTGTGGGGTATATCAGTGTTACAGTGAGGGGTGTGGGGTATATCAGTGTTTCAGTGAGGGGTGTGAAATATATCAGTGTTACAGTGAGGGGTGTGGGGTATATCGGAGTGTTACAGTGAGGGGTGTGGGGTATATCAGTGTTACAGTGAGGGGTGTGTGTATATCGGAGTGTTACAGTGAGGGGTTTGGGGTATATCGGAGTGTTACAGTGAGGAGTGTGGGGTATATCAGTGTTACAGTGAGGGGTGTGGGGTATATCGGAGTGTTACAGTGAGGGGTGTGGGGTATATCAGTGTTACAGTGAGGGGTGTGTGGTATATCAGTGTTACAGTGAGGGGCGTGGAGTATATCAGTGTTACAGTGAGGGGTGCGGGTTATATCAGTGTTACAGTGAGGGGTGTGGGGTATATCGGAGTGTTACAGTAAAGGGTGGGGTATATCAGAGTGTTACAGTGAGGGGTTTGGGGTATATCAGTGTTACAGTGAGGGGTGTGGGGTATATCAGTGTTACAGTGAGGGGTCTGGGGTATGTCAGTGTTACACTGAGGGGTGTGGGGTATATCGGAGTGTTACAGTGAGGGGTGTGGGGTATATCAGTGTTACAGTGAGGGGTGTGGGGTATATCAGTTTTACAGTGAGGGGTGTGGGGTATATCAGTGCTACAGTCAGGGGTGTTGGGTATATCAGTGTTACAGTGAGGGGTGTGGGGTATATCAGTGTTACAATGTGGGGTGTGGGGTATATCAGTGTTACAGTGAGGGGTGTGGGGTATGTCAGTGTTACAGTGAGGGGTGTGGGGTATATCAGTGTTACAGTGAGGGGTGTGGGGCATATCAGTGTTACATTGAGGGGTGTGGTGTATATTGGAGTGTTACAGTGAGGGGTTTGGGGTATATCAGTGTTACGGTGAGGGGTGTGGGGTATATCAGTGTTACAGTGAGCGGTGTGGGGTATATCAGTGTTACAGTGAGGGGTGTGAAATATATCAGTGTTACAGTGAGGGGTGTGGGGTATATCGGAGTGTTACAGTGAGGGGTGTGGGTTATATCAGTGTTACAGTGAGGGGTGTGTGTATATCGGAGTGTTACAGTGAGGGGTTTAGGGTAGATCGGAGTGTTACAGTGAGGGGTGTGGGGTATATCAGTGTTACAGTGAGGGGTGTGGGGAATATCGGAGTGTTACAGTGAGGGGTGTGGGGTATATCAGTGTTACACTGAGGGGTGTGGGGTATATCAGTGTTACAGTGAGGGGTGTGGAGTATATCAGTGTCACAGTGAGGGGTGTGGGGTATATCAGTGTTACAGTGAGGGGTGTGGGGTATATCGGAGTGTGCAACAGTGAGTGGTGTGGATTATATCAGTGCTACAGTGAGGGGTGTGGGGTATATCGGAGTGTTACAATGAGGGGTGTGGGGTGTATCAGTGTTAAAGTGAGAGGTGTGGGGTATGTCAGTGTTACAGTGAGGGGTGTGTGGTATATCAGTGTTGCAGTGAGGGGTGTGGGGTATATCGGAGTGTTACAGTGAGGGGTGTGGGGTATATCAGTGTTACAGTGAGGGGTGTGTGGTATATCAGTGTTACACTGAGGGGTGTGGGGTATATCGGAGTCTGTTACAGTGAGTGGTGTGGGGTATATCAGTGTTACAGTGAGGGGTGTGGGGTATATCGGAGTGTTACAGTGAGGGGTGTGGGGTATATCAGTGTTACAGTGAGGGGTGTGGGGTACATCAGTGTTACAGTGAGGAGTGTGGGGTATATCAGTGTAACAGTGAGGGGTGTCGGGTATATCAGTGTTACAGTGAGGGGTGTGCGGTATATCAGTGTTACAGTGAGGGGTTTGGGATATATCAGTGTTACAGTGAGGGTTGTGGGGTACATCAGTGTTACAGTGAGGGGTGTGGGGTATATCAGTGTTAAAGTGAGGGGTGTGTGGTATATCAGTGTTACAGTGAGGAGTGTGGGGTATATCAGTGTTACAGTGAGGGGTGTGGGGTATATCGGAGTGGTACAGTGAGGGGTGTTGGGTATATCAGTGTTGCAGTGAGGGGTGTGTGGTATATCAGTGTTACAGTGAGCGGTGTGGAGTATATCAGTGTTACAGTGAGGGGTGTGGGGTATATCAGTGTTACAGTGAGGGGTGTGGGGTATATCGGAGTGTGTTACAGTGAGTGGTGTGGGGTATATCAGTGTTACAGTGAGGGGTGTGGGGTGTATCGGAGTGTTACAGTGAGGGGTGTGGGGTATATCAGTGTTACAGTGAGGGGTGTGGGGTATATCGGAGTGTTACAGTGAGGGTGTTGGGTATATCGGAGTGTGACAGTGAGGGGTGCGGGGTTTATCAGTGTAACAGTGAGGGGTGTGGGGCATATTTGAGTGTTACAGTGAGGGGTGTGGGGTATATCAGTGTTACAGTGAGGGGTGTGAAATATATCACTGTTTCAGTGAGGGGTGTGGGGTATATCGGAGTGTTACAGTGAAGGGTGTGGGGTATATCGGTGTTACAGTGAGGGGTTTGGAGTATATCAGTGTTACAGTGAGGGGCGTGGGGTATATCAGTGTTACAGTGAGGGGTGTGGGGTATATCAGTGTTACAGTGAGGGGTGTGTGCTATATCAGTGTTACAGTGAGGGGTGTGGGGTATATCAGTGTTACAGTGAGGGGTGTGGGGTATATCAGTGTTACAGTGAGGGGTGTGGGGTATATCAGTGTTACAGTGAGGGGTGTGGGGTATATCAGTGTTACAATGAGGGGTGTGGGGTATATCAGTGTTACACTGAGGGGTGTGGGGTATATCAGAGTGTTACAGTGAGGGGTGTGAGGTATATCAGTGTTACAGTGGGGGGTGTGGGGGATATCTGTTACAGTGAGGGGTGTGGGGTATATCAGAGTTACAATGAGGGGTGTGGGGTATATCAGTGTTACAGTGAGGGGTGTGGGGTATATCAGTGTTACAGTGAGGGGTGTGGGGTATATTGGAGTGTTACAGTGAGGGGTGTGGGGTATATCAGTGTTACAGTGAGGGGTGTGGGGTATATCAGTGTTACAGTGAGGGGTGTGGGGTATATTGGAGTGTCACTGAGGGGCGTGGGGTGTATCAGTGTTACATTGAGGGGTGTGGGGTATATCAGTGTCACACTGGGGTGTGTGGGGTATATCAGTGTTACAGTGAGGGGTGTGGGGCATATCAGTGTTACAGTGAGGGGTGTGGGGTATATCAGAGTTACAGTGATGGGTGTGGGGTATATCAGTGTTAGAGTGAGGGGTGTGGAGTATATCAGTGTTACAGTGAGGGGTGTGGGGTATATCAGTGTTACAGTGAGGGGTGTGGGGTTTATCGGAGTGTTTTACAGTGAGGGGTGTGGGGTATATCAGTGTTACAGTGAGGGGTGTGGGGTATATTGGACTGTTAGCGAGGGGTGTGGGGTATATCAGTGTTACAGTGAGGGGTGTGGGGTATATCGGAGTGTTACAGTGAGGGTGTGGGGTATATCGGAGTGTGACAGTGAGGGGTGTGGGGTATATCAGTGTTACAGTGAGGGGTGTGGGGTATATCAGTGTTACAGTGAGGGGTGTGGGGTATATCAGTGTTACAGTGAGGAGTTTGGGGTATATAAGTGTTACAGTGAGGGGTGTCGGGTATATCAGTGTTAAAGTGAGGGGTGTGGGGTATATCAGTGTTACAGTGAGGGGTTTGGGATATATCAGTGTTACAGTGAGGGTTGTGGGGTATATCAGTGTTACAGTGAGGGGTGTGGGGTATATCAGTGTTAAAGTGAGGGATGTGGGGTATATCAGTGTTACAGTGAGGGGTGTGGGGTATATCAGTGTTACAGTGAGGGGTGTGGGGTATATCAGTGTTACAGTGAGGGGTGTGAAATATATCAGTGTTACAGTGAGGGGTGTGGGGTATATCGGAGTGTTACAGTGAGGGGTGTGGGGTATATCAGTGTTACAGTGAGGGGTGTGTGTATATCGGAGTGTTACAGTGAGGGGTTTGGGGTATATCGGAGTGTTACAGTGAGGAGTGTGGTGTATATCAGTGTTACAGTGAGGGGTGTGGGGTATATCGGAGTGTTACAGTGAGGGGTGTGTTGTATATCAGTGTTACAGTGAGGGGTGTGTGGTATATCAGTGTTACAGTGAGGGGTGTGGAGTATATCAGTGTTACAGTGAGGGGTGTGGGGTATATCAGTGTTACAGTGAGGGGTGTGGGGTATATCGGAGTGTTACAGTGAGGGGTGTGGGGTATATCAGTGTTACAGTGAGGGGTGTGTGTATATCGGAGTGTTACAGTGAGGGGTTTAGGGTAGATCGGAGTGTTACAGTGAGGGGTGTGGGGTATATCAGTGTCACAGTGAGGGGTGTGGGGAATATCGGAGTGTTACAGTGAGGGGTGTGGGGTATATCAGTGTTACACTGAGGGGTGTGGGGTATATCAGTGTTACAGTGAGGGGTGTGGAGTATATCAGTGTCACAGTGAGGGGTGTGGGGTATATCAGTGTTACAGTGAGGGGTGTGGGGTATATCGGAGTGTGCTACAGTGAGTGGTGTGGATTATATCAGTGTTACAGTGAGGGGTGTGGGGTATATCGGAGTGTTACAGTGAGGGGTGTGGGGTGTATCAGTGTTAAAGTGAGGGGTGTGGGGTATATCAGTGTTACAGTGAGGGGTGTGTGGTATATCAGTGTTGCAGTGAGGGGTGTGGGGTATATCGGAGTGTTACAGTGAGGGGTGTGGGGTATATCAGTGTTACAGTGAGGGGTGTGTGGTATATCAGTGTTACACTGAGGGGTGTGGGGTATATCGGAGTCTGTTACAGTGAGTGGTGTGGGGTATATCAGTGTTACAGTGAGGGGTGTGGGGTATATCGGAGTGTTACAGTGAGGGGTGTGGGGTATATCAGTGTTACAGTGAGGGGTGTGGGGTACATCAGTGTTACAGTGAGGAGTGTGCGGTATATCAGTGTAACAGTGAGGGGTGTCGGGTATATCAGTGTTACAGTGAGGGGTGTGCGGTATATCAGTGTTACAGTGAGGGGTTTGGGATATATCAGTGTTACAGTGAGGGTTGTGGGGTACATCAGTGTTACAGTGAGGGGTGTGGGGTATATCAGTGTTAAAGTGAGGGGTGTGTGGTATATCAGTGTTACAGTGAGGAGTGTGGGGTATATCAGTGTTACAGTGAGGGGTGTGGGGTATATCGGAGTGGTACAGTGAGGGGTGTGGGGTATATCAGTGTTACAGTGAGGGGTGTGTGGTATATCAGTGTTACAGTGAGCGGTGTGGAGTATATCAGTGTTACAGTGAGGGGTGTGGGGTATATCAGTGTTACAGTGAGGGGTGTGGGGTATATCGGAGTGTGTTACAGTGAGTGGTGTGGGGTATATCAGTGTTACAGTGAGGGGTGTGGGGTGTATCGGAGTGTTACAGTGAGGGGTGTGGGGTATATCAGTGTTACAGTGAGGGGTGTGGGGTATATCGGAGTGTTACAGTGAGGGTGTTGGGTATATCGGAGTGTGACAGTGAGGGGTGCGGGGTATATCAGTGTAACAGTGAGGGGTGTGGGGCATATTTGAGTGTTACAGTGAGGGGTGTGGGGTATATCAGTGTTACAGTGAGCGGTGTGGGGTATATCGGAGTGTTACAGTGAGGGGTGTGTGGTATATCGGTGTTACAGTGAGGGGTTTGGAGTATATCAGTGTTACAGTGAGGGGTGTGGGGTATATCAGTGTTACAGTGAGGGGTGTGGGGTATATCAGTGTTACAGTGAGGGGTGTGTGCTATATCACTGTTACAGTGAGGGGTGTGGGGTATATCAGTGTTACAGTGAGGGGTGTGGGGTATATCAGTGTTACAGTGAGCGGTGTGGGGTATATCAGTGTTACAGTGAGGGGTGTGGGGTATATCAGTGTTACAATGAGGGGTGTGGGGTATATCAGTGTTACACTGAGGGGTGTGGGGTATATCAGAGTGTTACAGTGAGGGGTGTGAGGAATATCAGTGTTACAGTGGGGGGTGTGGGGGATATCTGTTACAGTGAGGGGTGTGGGGTATATCAGAGTTACAATGAGGGGTGTGGGGTATATCAGTGTTACATTGAGGGGTGTGGGGTATATCAGTGTTACAGTGAGGGTTGTGGGGTATATCGGAGTGTTACAGTGAGGGGTGTGGGGTATATCAGTGTTACAGTGAGGGGTGTGGGGTATATCAGTGTTACAGTGAGGGGTGTGGGGTATATTGGAGTGTCACTGAGGGGCGTGGGGTGTATCAGTGTTACATTGAGGGGTGTGGGGTATATCAGTGTTACACTGGGGTGTGTGGGGTATATCAATGTTACAGTGAGGGGTGTGGGGCATATCAGTGTTACAGTGAGGGGTGTGGGGTATATCAGAGTTACAGTGATGGGTGTGGGGTATATCAGTGTTAGAGTGAGGGGTGTGGAGTATATCAGTGTTACAGTGAGGGGTATATCAGTGTTACAGTGAGGGGTGTGGGGTTTATCGGAGTGTTTTACAGTGAGGGGTGTGGGGTATATCAGTGTTACAGTGAGGGGTGTGGGGTATATTGGAGTGTTAGCGAGGGGTGTGGGGTATATCAGTGTTACAGTGAGGGGTGTGGGGTATATCGGAGTGTTACAGTGAGGGTGTGGGGTATATCGGAGTGTGACAGTGAGGTGTGTGGGGTATATCAGTGTTACAGTGAGGGGTGTGGGGTATGTCGGAGTGTTACAGTGAGGGGTGTGGGGTATATCAGTGTTGCAGTGAGGGGTGTGGGGTATATCAGTGTTACAGTGAGGGGTGTGGGGTATATTAGTGTTACAGTGAGGAGTTTGGGGTATATAAGTGTTACAGTGAGGGGTGTCGGGTATATCAGTGTTAAAGTGAGGGGTGTGGGGTATATCAGTGTTACAGTGAGGGGTTTGGGATATATCAGTGTTACAGTGAGGGTTGTGGGGTATATCAGTGTTACAGTGAGGGGTGTGGGGTATATCAGTGTTAAAGTGAGGGGTGTGGGGTATATCAGTGTTACAGTGAGGGGTGTGGGGTATATCAGTGTTACAGTGAGGGGTGTGGGGTATATCAGTGTTACAGTGAGGGGTGTGAAATATATCAGTGTTACAGTGAGGGGTGTGGGGTATATCGGAGTGTTACAGTGAGGGGTGTGGGGTATATCAGTGTTACAGTGAGGGGTGTGTGTATATCGGAGTGTTACAGTGAGGGGTTTGGGGTATATCGGAGTGTTACAGTGAGGAGTGTGGGGTATATCAGTGTTACAGTGAGGGGTGTGGGATATATCGGAGTGTTACAGTGAGGGGTGTGGGGTATATCAGTGTTACAGTGAGGGGTGTGTGGTATATCAGTGTTTCAGTGAGGGGTGTGGAGTATATCAGTGTTACAGTGAGGGGTGTGGGGTATATCGGAGTGTGTTACAGTGAGTGGTGTGTTGTATATCAGTGTTACAGTGAGGGGTGTGGGGTATATCGGAGTGTTACAGTGAGGGTGTGGGGTATATCGGAGTGTGAAAGTGAGGGGTGTGGGGTATATCAGTGTAACAGTGAGGGGTGTGGGGTATATTGGAGTGTTACAGTGAGGGGTGTGGGGTATATCAGAGTTACAGTGATGGGTGTGGGGTATATCAGTGTTAGAGTGAGGGGTGTGGAGTATATCAGTGTTACAGTGAGGGGTGTGGGGTATATCAGTGTTACAGTGAGGGCTGTGGGGTATATCGGAGTGTTTTACAGTGAGGGGTGTGGGGTATATCAGGGTTACAGTGAGGGGTGTGGGGTATATTGGAGTGTTAGTGAGGGGTGTGGGGTATATCAGTGCTACAGTGAGGGGTGTGGGCTATATCGGAGTGTTACAGTGAGGGGTGTGGGGTATGTCGGAGTGTTACAGTGAGGGGAGTGGGGTATATCAGTGTTACAGTGAGGGGTGTGGGGTATATCAGTGTTACAGTGAGGGGTGTGGGGTATATCAGTGTTACAGTGAGGAATGTGGGGTATATCAGTGTTACAGTGAGGAGTGTGGGGTATATCAGTGTTACAGTGAGGGGTGTTGGGTATATCAGTGTTACAGTGAGGGGTGTGGGTTACATCAGTGTTACAGTGAGGGGTTTGGGACATATCAGTGTTACAGTGAGGGGTGTTGGGTATATCAGTGTTAAAGTGAGGGGTGTGAGGTATATCAGTGTTACAGTGAGGGGTGTGGGGTATATCAGTGTTACAGTGAGCGGTGTGGGGTATATCGGAGTGTTACAGTGAGGGGTGTGGGGTATATCAGTGTTACAGTGAGGGGTGTGTGGTATATCAGTGTTACAGTGAGGGGTGTGGAGTATATCAGTGTTACAGTGAGGGGTGTGGGGTATATCAGTGTTACAGTGAGGGGTGTGGGGTATATCGGAGTGTGTTACAGTGAGTGGTGTGGGGTATATCAGTGTTACAGTGAGGGGTGTTGGGTATATCGGAGTGTTACACTGAGGGGTGTGGGGTATATCAGTGTTACAGTGAGGGGTGTCGGGTATATCAGTGTTACAGTGAGGGGTGTGGGGTATATCAGTGTTACAGTGAGGAGTTTGGGATATATCAGTGTTACAGTGAGGGTTGTGGTATATATCAGTGTTACAGTGAGGGGTGTGGGGTATATCAGTGTTAAAGTGAGGGGTGTGGGGTATATCAGTGTTACAGTGAGAAGTGTGGGGTATATCAGTGTTACAGTGAGGGGTGTGGGGTATATCGGAATGTTACAGTGAGGGGTGTGGAGTATATCAGTGTTACAGTGAGGGGTGTGTGGTTTATCATTGTTACAGTGAGGGGTGTGGAGTATATCAGTGTTACAGTAAGGGGTGTGGGGTATATCAGTGTTACAGTGAGGGGTGTGGGGTGTATCGGAGTGTGTTACAGTGAGTGGTGTGGGGTATATCAGTGTTACAGTGAGGGGTGTGGGGTATATCGGAGTGTTACAGTGAGGGGTGTGGGGTATATCTGTGTTACAGTGAGGGGTGTGGGGTATATCGGAGTGTTACAGTGAGGGTGTGGGGTATATCGGAGTGTGACAGTGAGGGGTGTGGGGTATATCAGTGTAACAGTGAGGGGTGTGGGGTATATTTGAGTGTTACAGTGAGGGGTGTGGGGTATATCAGTCTTACAGTGAGGGGTGTGAAATATATCACTGTTTCAGTGAGGGGTGTGGGGTATATCGGACTGTTACAGTGAGGGGTGTGGGGTATATCAGTGTTACAGTGAGGGGTTTGGGATATATCAGTGTTACAGTGAGGGTTGTGGGGTATATCAGTGTTACAGTGAGGTGTGTGGGGTATATCAGTGTTAAAGTGAGGGGTGTGGGGTATATCAATGTTACAGTGAGAAGTGTGGGGTATATCAGTGTTACAGTGAGGGGTGTGGGGTATATCGGAGTGTTACAGTGAGGGGTGTGGGGTATATCAGTGTTACAGTGAGGGGTGTGAAATATATCACTGTTTCAGTGAGGGATGTGGGGCATATCGGAGTGTTACAGTGAGGGGTGTGGGGTATATCGGTGTTACAGTGAGGGGTGTGGATTATATCAGTGTTACAGTGAGGGGTGTGGGGTATATCAGTGTTCCAGTGAGGGGTGTGGGGTATATCAGTGTTACAGTGAGGGGTGTGGGGTATATCAGTGTTACAGTGAGGGGTGTGGGGTATATCAGTGTTACAGTGAGGGGTGTGGGGTATATCAGTTTTACAGTGAGGGGTGTGGGGTATATCAGTGTTACAGTGAGGGGTGTGGGGTATATCGGAGTGTTACAGTAAGGGGTGTGGGGTATATCAGAGTGTTACAGTGAGGGGTGTGGGGTATATCGGATTTTTACAGTGAGGGTGTGGGGTATATCGGAGTGTGACAGTGAGGGGCGTGGGGTATATCAGTTTAACAGTGAGGGGTGTGGGGTATATCGGAGTGTTACAGTGAGGGGTGTGGGGTATATCAGTGTTACAGTGAGGGGTGTGAAATATATCACTGTTTCAGTGAGGGGTGTGGGGTATATCAGTGTTACAGTGAGGGGTGTGGAGTATATCAGTGTTACAGTGAGGGGTGTGGGGTAAGTCAGTGTTACAGTGAGGGGTGTGGGCTTTATCAGTGTGTTCCATGTGAGGGGTGTGGGGTATATCGGAGTGTTACAGTGAGGGGTGTGGGGTATATCAGTGTTACAGTGAGGGGTGTGGGGTATATCAGTGTTACAGTGAGGGGTGTGGGGTATATCGCAGTGTGACAGTGAGGGGTGTGGGGTATATCAGTGTTACAGTGAGGGGTGTGGGGTATATCAGTGTTACAGTGAGGGGTGTGGGGTATATCAGTGTTACAATGAGGGGTGTGGAGTATATCAGTGTTACAGTGAGGGGTATGGGGTATATCAGTGTTACAGTGAGGGGTGCGGGTTATATCAGTGTTACAGTGAGGGGTGTGGGGTATATCGGAGTGTTACAGTAAAGGGTGGGGTATATCAGAGTGTTACAGTGAGGGGTTTGGGGTATATCAGTGTTACAGTGAGGGTTGTGGGGTATATCAGTGTTAAAGTGAGGGGTGTGGGGTATATCAGTGTTACACTGAGGGGTGTGGGGTATATCGGAGTGTTACAGTGAGGGGTGTGGGGTATATCAGTGTTACAGTGAGGGGTGTGGGGTATATCAGTTTTA
Organism: Somniosus microcephalus; assembly: GCF_052327205.1. NCBI lineage: Eukaryota > Metazoa > Chordata > Chondrichthyes > Squaliformes > Somniosidae > Somniosus > Somniosus microcephalus. The sequence continues at coordinate 231,334,598 of NC_140998.1, forward strand.
CAGTGAGGGGTGTGGGGTATATCAGTGCTACAGTCAGGGGTGTTGGGTATATCAGTGTTACAGTGAGGGGTGTGGGGTATATCAGTGTTACAATGTGGGGTGTGGGGTATATCAGTGTTACAGTGAGGGGTGTGGGGTATGTCAGTGTTACAGTGAGGGGTGTGGGGTATATCAGTGTTACAGTGAGGGGTGTGGGGTATATCAGTGTTACAGTGAGGGGTGTGGGGTATATTGGAGTGTTACAGTGAGGAGATTGGGGTATATCAGTGTTACGGTGAGGGGTGTGGGGTATATCAGTGTTACAGTGAGCGGTGTGGGGTATATCAGTGTTACAGTGAGGGGTGTGAAATATATCAGTGTTACAGTGAGGGGTGTGGGGTATATCGGAGTGTTACAGTGAGGGGTGTGGGGTATATCAGTGTTACAGTGAGGGGTGTGTGTATATCGGAGTGTTACAGTGAGGGGTTTAGGGTAGATCGGAGTGTTACAGTGAGGGGTGTGGGGTATATCAGTGTTACAGTGAGGGGTGTGGGGAATATCGGAGTGTTACAGTGAGGGGTGTGGGGTATATCAGTGTTACACTGAGGGGTGTGGGGTACATCAGTGTTACAGTGAGGGGTGTGGAGTATATCAGTGTCACAGTGAGGGGTGTGGGGTATATCAGTGTTACAGTGAGGGGTGTGGGGTATATCGGAGTGTGTTACAGTGAGTGGTGTGGGGTATATCAGTGTTAAAGTGAGGGGTGTGGGGTATATCGGAGTGTTACAGTGAGGGGTGTGGGGTGTATCAGTGTTAAAGTGAGGGGTGTGGGGTATATCAGTGTTACAGTGAGGGGTGTGTGGTATATCAGTGTTACAGTGAGGGGTGTGGGGTATATCGGAGTGTTACAGTGAGGGGTGTGGGGTATATCAGTGTTACAGTGAGGGGTGTCGGGTATATCTGTGTTACAGTGAGGGGAGTGCGGTATATCAGTGTTACAGTGAGGTGTTTGGGATATATCAGTGTTACAGTGAGGGTTGTGGGGTATATCAGTGTTACAGTGAGGGGTGTGGGGTATATCAGTGTTAAAGTGAGGGTTGTGTGGTATATCAGTGTTACAGTGAGGAGTGTGGGGTATATCAGTGTTACAGTGAGGGGTGTGGGGTATATCGGAGTGGTACAGTGAGGGGTGTGGAGTATATCAGTGTTACAGTGAGGGGTGTGTGGTATATCAGTGTTACAGTGAGCGGTGTGGAGTATATCAGTGTTACAGTGAGGGGTGTGGGGTATATCAGTGTTACAGTGAGGGGTGTGGGGTATATCGGAGTGTGTTACAGTGAGTGGTGTGGGGTATATCAGTGTTACAGTGAGGGGTGTGGGGTGTATCGGAGTGTTACAGTGAGGGGTGTGGGGTATATCAGTGTTACAGTGAGGGGTGTGAGGTATATCGGAGTGTTACAGGGAGGGTGTTGGGTATATCGGAGTGTGACAGTGAGGGGTGTGGGGTACATCAGTGTTACAGTGAGGAGTGTGCGGTATATCAGTGTAACAGTGAGGGGTGTCGGGTATATCAGTGTTACAGTGAGGGGTGTGCGGTATATCAGTGTTACAGTGAGGGGTTTGGGATATATCAGTGTGTTACAGTGAGGGGTGTGGGGTATATCGGTGTTACAGTGAGGGGTGTGGAGTATATCAGTGTTACAGTGAGGGGTGTGGGGTATATCAGTGTTACAGTGAGGGGTGTGGGGTATATCAGTGTTACAGTGAGGGGTGTGTGCTATATCAGTGTTACAGTGAGGGGTGTGCGGTATATCAGTGTTACAGTGAGGGGTGTGGGGTATATCAGTGTTACAGTGAGGGGTGTGGGGTATATCAGTGTTACAGTGAGGGGTGTGGGGTATATCAGTCTTACACTGAGGGGTGTGGGGTATATCAGTGTTACAGTGAGGGGTGGGGGGTATATCGGAGTGTGTTACAGTGAGTGGTGTGGGGTATATCAGTGTTACAGTGAGGGGTGTGGGGTGTATCGGAGTGTTACAGTGAGGGGTGTGGGGTATATCAGTGTTACAGTGAGGGGTGTGGGGTATATCGGAGTGTTACAGTGAGGGTGTTGGGTATATCGGAGTGTGACAGTGAGGGGTGCGGGGTTTATCAGTGTAACAGTGAGGGGTGTGGGGCATATTTGAGTGTTACAGTGAGGGGTGTGGGGTATATCAGTGTTACAGTGAGGGGTGTGAAATATATCACTGTTTCAGTGAGGGGTGTGGGGTATATCGGAGTGTTACAGTGAAGGGTGTGGGGTATATCGGTGTTACAGTGAGGGGTTTGGAGTATATCAGTGTTACAGTGAGGGGCGTGGGGTATATCAGTGTTACAGTGAGGGGTGTGGGGTATATCAGTGTTACAGTGAGGGGTGTGTGCTATATCAGTGTTACAGTGAGGGGTGTGGGGTATATCAGTGTTACAGTGAGGGGTGTGGGGTATATCAGTGTTACAGTGAGGGGTGTGGGGTATATCAGTGTTACAGTGAGGGGTGTGGGGTATATCAGTGTTAAAATGAGGGGTGTGGGGTATATCAGTGTTACACTGAGGGGTGTGGGGTATATCAGAGTGTTACAGTGAGGGGTGTGAGGTATATCAGTGTTACAGTGGGGGGTGTGGGGGATATCTGTTACAGTGAGGGGTGTGGGGTATATCAGAGTTACAATGAGGGGTGTGGGGTATATCAGTGTTACAGTGAGGGGTGTGGGGTATATCAGTGTTACAGTGAGGGGTGTGGGGTATATTGGAGTGTTACAGTGAGGGGTGTGGGGTATATCAGTGTTACAGTGAGGGGTGTGGGGTATATCAGTGTTACAGTGAGGGGTGTGGGGTATATTGGAGTGTCACTGAGGGGCGTGGGGTGTATCAGTGTTACATTGAGGGGTGTGGGGTATATCAGTGTCACACTGGGGTGTGTGGGGTATATCAGTGTTACAGTGAGGGGTGTGGGGCATATCAGTGTTACAGTGAGGGGTGTGGGGTATATCAGAGTTACAGTGATGGGTGTGGGGTATATCAGTGTTAGAGTGAGGGGTGTGGAGTATATCAGTGTTACAGTGAGGGGTGTGGGGTATATCAGTGTTACAGTGAGGGGTGTGGGGTTTATCGGAGTGTTTTACAGTGAGGGGTGTGGGGTATATCAGTGTTACAGTGAGGGGTGTGGGGTATATTGGACTGTTAGCGAGGGGTGTGGGGTATATCAGTGTTACAGTGAGGGGTGTGGGGTATATCGGAGTGTTACAGTGAGGGTGTGGGGTATATCGGAGTGTGACAGTGAGGTGTGTGGGGTATATCAGTGTTACAGTGAGGGGTGTGGGGTATGTCGGAGTGTTACAGTGAGGGGTGTGGGGTATATCAGTGTTACAGTGAGGGGTGTGGGGTATATCAGTGTTACAGTGAGGGGTGTGGGGTATATCAGTGTTACAGTGAGGAGTTTGGGGTATATAAGTGTTACAGTGAGGGGTGTCGGGTATATCAGTGTTAAAGTGAGGGGTGTGGGGTATATCAGTGTTACAGTGAGGGGTTTGGGATATATCAGTGTTACAGTGAGGGTTGTGGGGTATATCAGTGTTACAGTGAGGGGTGTGGGGTATATCAGTGTTAAAGTGAGGGATGTGGGGTATATCAGTGTTACAGTGAGGGGTGTGGGGTATATCAGTGTTACAGTGAGGGGTGTGGGGTATATCAGTGTTACAGTGAGGGGTGTGAAATATATCAGTGTTACAGTGAGGGGTGTGGGGTATATCGGAGTGTTACAGTGAGGGGTGTGGGGTATATCAGTGTTACAGTGAGGGGTGTGTGTATATCGGAGTGTTACAGTGAGGGGTTTGGGGTATATCGGAGTGTTACAGTGAGGAGTGTGGTGTATATCAGTGTTACAGTGAGGGGTGTGGGGTATATCGGAGTGTTACAGTGAGGGGTGTGGGGTATATCAGTGTTACAGTGAGGGGTGTGTGGTATATCAGTGTTACAGTGAGGGGTGTGGAGTATATCAGTGTTACAGTGAGGGGTGTGGGGTATATCAGTGTTACAGTGAGGGGTGTGGGGTATATCGGAGTGTTACAGTGAGGGGTGTGGGGTATATCAGTGTTACAGTGAGGGGTGTGTGTATATCGGAGTGTTACAGTGAGGGGTTTAGGGTAGATCGGAGTGTTACAGTGAGGGGTGTGGGGTATATCAGTGTCACAGTGAGGGGTGTGGGGAATATCGGAGTGTTACAGTGAGGGGTGTGGGGTATATCAGTGTTACACTGAGGGGTGTGGGGTATATCAGTGTTACAGTGAGGGGTGTGGAGTATATCAGTGTCACAGTGAGGGGTGTGGGGTATATCAGTGTTACAGTGAGGGGTGTGGGGTATATCGGAGTGTGCTACAGTGAGTGGTGTGGATTATATCAGTGTTACAGTGAGGGGTGTGGGGTATATCGGAGTGTTACAGTGAGGGGTGTGGGGTGTATCAGTGTTAAAGTGAGGGGTGTGGGGTATATCAGTGTTACAGTGAGGGGTGTGTGGTATATCAGTGTTGCAGTGAGGGGTGTGGGGTATATCGGAGTGTTACAGTGAGGGGTGTGGGGTATATCAGTGTTACAGTGAGGGGTGTGTGGTATATCAGTGTTACACTGAGGGGTGTGGGGTATATCGGAGTCTGTTACAGTGAGTGGTGTGGGGTATATCAGTGTTACAGTGAGGGGTGTGGGGTATATCGGAGTGTTACAGTGAGGGGTGTGGGGTATATCAGTGTTACAGTGAGGGGTGTGGGGTACATCAGTGTTACAGTGAGGAGTGTGCGGTATATCAGTGTAACAGTGAGGGGTGTCGGGTATATCAGTGTTACAGTGAGGGGTGTGCGGTATATCAGTGTTACAGTGAGGGGTTTGGGATATATCAGTGTTACAGTGAGGGTTGTGGGGTACATCAGTGTTACAGTGAGGGGTGTGGGGTATATCAGTGTTAAAGTGAGGGGTGTGTGGTATATCAGTGTTACAGTGAGGAGTGTGGGGTATATCAGTGTTACAGTGAGGGGTGTGGGGTATATCGGAGTGGTACAGTGAGGGGTGTGGGGTATATCAGTGTTACAGTGAGGGGTGTGTGGTATATCAGTGTTACAGTGAGCGGTGTGGAGTATATCAGTGTTACAGTGAGGGGTGTGGGGTATATCAGTGTTACAGTGAGGGGTGTGGTGTGTATCGGAGTGTGTTACAGTGAGTGGTGTGGGGTATATCAGTGTTACAGTGAGGGGTGTGGGGTGTATCGGAGTGTTACAGTGAGGGGTGTGGGGTATATCAGTGTTACAGTGAGGGGTGTGGGGTATATCGGAGTGTTACAGTGAGGGTGTTGGGTATATCGGAGTGTGACAGTGAGGGGTGCGGGGTATATCAGTGTAACAGTGAGGGGTGTGGGGCATATTTGAGTGTTACAGTGAGGGGTGTGGGGTATATCAGTGTTACAGTGAGGGGTGTGAAATATATCACTGTTTCAGTGAGGGGTGTGGGGTATATCGGAGTGTTACAGTGAGGGGTGTGTGGTATATCGGTGTTACAGTGAGGGGTTTGGAGTATATCAGTGTTACAGTGAGGGGTGTGGGGTATATCAGTGTTACAGTGAGGGGTGTGGGGTATATCAGTGTTACAGTGAGGGGTGTGTGCTATATCACTGTTACAGTGAGGGGTGTGGGGTATATCAGTGTTACAGTGAGGGGTGTGGGGTATATCAGTGTTACAGTGAGGGGTGTGGGGTATATCAGTGTTACAGTGAGGGGTGTGGGGTATATCAGTGTTACAATGAGGGGTGTGGGGTATATCAGTGTTACACTGAGGGGTGTGGGGTATATCAGAGTGTTACAGTGAGGGGTGTGAGGTATATCAGTGTTACAGTGGGGGGTGTGGGGGATATCTGTTACAGTGAGGGGTGTGGGGTATATCAGAGTTACAATGAGGGGTGTGGGGTATATCAGTGTTACATTGAGGGGTGTGGGGTATATCAGTGTTACAGTGAGGGGTGTGGGGTATATCGGAGTGTTACAGTGAGGGGTGTGGGGTATATCAGTGTTACAGTGAGGGGTGTGGGGTATATCAGTGTTACAGTGAGGGGTGTGGGGTATATTGGAGTGTCACTGAGGGGCGTGGGGTGTATCAGTGTTACATTGAGGGGTGTGGGGTATATCAGTGTTACACTGGGGTGTGTGGGGTATATCAATGTTACAGTGAGGGGTGTGGGGCATATCAGTGTTACAGTGATGGGTGTGGGGTATATCAGTGTTAGAGTGAGGGGTGTGGAGTATATCAGTGTTACAGTGAGGGGTATATCAGTGTTACAGTGAGGGGTGTGGGGTTTATCGGAGTGTTTTACAGTGAGGGGTGTGGGGTATATCAGTGTTACAGTGAGGGGTGTGGGGTATATTGGAGTGTTAGCGAGGGGTGTGGGGTATATCAGTGTTACAGTGAGGGGTGTGGGGTATATCGGAGTGTTACAGTGAGGGTGTGGGGTATATCGGAGTGTGACAGTGAGGTGTGTGGGGTATATCAGTGTTACAGTGAGGGGTGTGGGGTATGTCGGAGTGTTACAGTGAGGGGTGTGGGGTATATCAGTGTTGCAGTGAGGGGTGTGGGGTATATCAGTGTTACAGTGAGGGGTGTGGGGTATATTAGTGTTACAGTGAGGAGTTTGGGGTATATAAGTGTTACAGTGAGGGGTGTCGGGTATATCAGTGTTAAAGTGAGGGGTGTGGGGTATATCAGTGTTACAGTGAGGGGTTTGGGATATATCAGTGTTACAGTGAGGGTTGTGGGGTATATCAGTGTTACAGTGAGGGGTGTGGGGTATATCAGTGTTAAAGTGAGGGGTGTGGGGTATATCAGTGTTACAGTGAGGGGTGTGGGGTATATCAGTGTTACAGTGAGGGGTGTGGGGTATATCAGTGTTACAGTGAGGGGTGTGAAATATATCAGTGTTACAGTGAGGGGTGTGGGGTATATCGGAGTGTTACAGTGAGGGGTGTGGGGTATATCAGTGTTACAGTGAGGGGTGTGTGTATATCGGAGTGTTACAGTGAGGGGTTTGGGGTATATCGGAGTGTTACAGTGAGGAGTGTGGGGTATATCAGTGTTACAGTGAGGGGTGTGGGATATATCGGAGTGTTACAGTGAGGGGTGTGGGGTATATCAGTGTTACAGTGAGGGGTGTGTGGTATATCAGTGTTTCAGTGAGGGGTGTGGAGTATATCAGTGTTACAGTGAGGGGTGTGGGGTATATCGGAGTGTGTTACAGTGAGTGGTGTGTTGTATATCAGTGTTACAGTGAGGGGTGTGGGGTATATCGGAGTGTTACAGTGAGGGTGTGGGGTATATCGGAGTGTGAAAGTGAGGGGTGTGGGGTATATCAGTGTAACAGTGAGGGGTGTGGGGTATATTGGAGTGTTACAGTGAGGGGTGTGGGGTATATCAGAGTTACAGTGATGGGTGTGGGGTATATCAGTGTTAGAGTGAGGGGTGTGGAGTATATCAGTGTTACAGTGAGGGGTGTGGGGTATATCAGTGTTACAGTGAGGGCTGTGGGGTATATCGGAGTGTTTTACAGTGAGGGGTGTGGGTATATCAGTGTTACAGTGAGGGGTGTGGGGTATATTGGAGTGTTAGTGAGGGGTGTGGGGTATATCAGTGCTACAGTGAGGGGTGTGGGGTATATCGGAGTGTTACAGTGAGGGGTGTGGGGTATGTCGGAGTGTTACAGTGAGGGGAGTGGGGTATATCAGTGTTACAGTGAGGGGTGTGGGGTATATCAGTGTTACAGTGAGGGGTGTGGGGTATATCAGTGTTACAGTGAGGAATGTGGGGTATATCAGTGTTACAGTGAGGAGTGTGGGGTATATCAGTGTTACAGTGAGGGGTGTTGGGTATATCAGTGTTACAGTGAGGGGTGTGGGTTACATCAGTGTTACAGTGAGGGGTTTGGGACATATCAGTGTTACAGTGAGGGGTGTTGGGTATATCAGTGTTAAAGTGAGGGGTGTGAGGTATATCAGTGTTACAGTGAGGGGTGTGGGGTATATCAGTGTTACAGTGAGCGGTGTGGGGTATATCGGAGTGTTACAGTGAGGGGTGTGGGGTATATCAGTGTTACAGTGAGGGGTGTGTGGTATATCAGTGTTACAGTGAGGGGTGTGGAGTATATCAGTGTTACAGTGAGGGGTGTGGGGTATATCAGTGTTACAGTGAGGGGTGTGGGGTATATCGGAGTGTGTTACAGTGAGTGGTGTGGGGTATATCAGTGTTACAGTGAGGGGTGTTGGGTATATCGGAGTGTTACAGTGAGGGGTGTGGGGTATATCAGTGTTACAGTGAGGGGTGTCGGGTATATCAGTGTTACAGTGAGGGGTGTGGGGTATATCAGTGTTACAGTGAGGAGTTTGGGATATATCAGTGTTACAGTGAGGGTTGTGGTATATATCAGTGTTACAGTGAGGGGTGTGGGGTATATCAGTGTTAAAGTGAGGGGTGTGGGGTATATCAGTGTTACAGTGAGAAGTGTGGGGTATATCAGTGTTACAGTGAGGGGTGTGGGGTATATCGGAATGTTACAGTGAGGGGTGTGGAGTATATCAGTGTTACAGTGAGGGGTGTGTGGTTTATCAGTGT